>NC_042617.1:577593705-577893705 GCF_901001135.1 Rhinatrema bivittatum
TGGTCTACACACAGCCCTGATTGGAAGACACATCTTAGCCAACTTTAGGCTGTGCTAACCAGTCTGAAGAAAGCAGAATTAACAGCTAACCTAAGAAGTGCTTGCTGGGAGAACAAGAGGTCCAGTATCTTGACTACACTGTGGGGAAGGGCAAGGTCCATCCACAGACCAGGAAGATCAAGGTGATCACTCGGGTGCCCATCCCACACACAAAAGCGAAAGTGAGAGCTTTTCTGGGCCTTATGGTGTATTCCCAACTATTCAGAGAAGACAGAGCCACTCACAAAGCTATTGGTAAAGAAAGCACCAGAGAAGGTCCAAATGTCAGAGGAAGCAAAGAAGGCCTTCAGAGCCTTGAGGGAGGAATGTGCTCTGAACCAGTCCTGATAAGCTTGGACTTCACCAAACCGTTCATGGTGCAGACCAATGCCTCAAAGATGACATGGGGGCTGTCTTAGTCCAAGGGGAAGGATAGCTTATAACAGCCTGTGGTATACATTAGCTGGAAGGTGATACCACGCAAGAGGTGTTACTCAATAGTTGAGAAGGAGGCATTTGCAGTCAAGTGGACTTTAGAAGCCTTGCACTGTTACCTACTGGGATGGCACTTCACACTCATAACGAACCACCAACCACTCCTATGGATGAATAGGAGCAAGGAGATGGATCCTGGTAGAGGTTTGCAGACAAAAAGTTTACGTTGAATCGTTGATACGTTGTTGTGGAGGTCGATTCCGTTCAATATGGAAGTATGGAGAAATCCATACATTGTGGATCTGTCCATAAGTGTCCCGGTTCCCTAAATAAAATTTAAACCCTCCACCCTCCTTAATCCCCCCCCCAAGACTTACCAAAACTCCCTGGTGGTCCAGCGGGGAGTCAGGAAGCCAGCCCTGCACTCCTTTGCGATTTCCTCACGGCGCCAATAGCCTGTGTCACAGGGGCTGCCCGTGCCATTGTCAGCCTCTGTCACATGGTCACTGGCGCCATCTTGTGCTCCTACCACGTGACAGGTAGGTCATGTGGCAGGAGGTCGCTCCGGGACCCCGCTGGACCCAACCGGAACTTTTGGCCAGCTTGGGGGGGCCTCCTGACCCCCCCAAGCTGGCCAAAAGTTCCGGTTGGGTCCAACGGGGGTCCGGGAGCGGAGGCGCGGAGGAGCACGTGACGCCGGCATCACTCCGCTCCGGCGTCACGTGCTTCTCCCTCCGGCGTCACATGCTCCTCCGCTCCCGGACCCCCGTAGGACCCAACCGGAACTTTTGGCCAGCATGAGGGGGCCTCCTGACCCCCCCAAGCTGGCCAAAAGTTCCGGTTGGGTCCTACGGGGGTCCGGGAGCGGAGGAGCACGTGACGCTGGCGTCACTCCACTCCGGCGTCACGTGCTCCTCCGCTCCCGGACCCCCGTTGGACCCAACCGGAACTTTTGGCCAGCTTGGGGGGGGTCAGGAGGCCCCCCAAGCTGGCTAAAAGTTCCGGTTGGGTCCAACGAGGGTCCCGGAGCGACCTCCTGCCACATGACCTACCTGTCACGTGGTAGGAGCACAAGATGGCGCCGGTGACCATGTGACAGGGGCTGACCAATGGCACGTGCAGCCCCTGTGACACAGGCTATCGGCGCCATGAGGAAATCGCAAAGGAGTGCAGGGATGGCTTCCTGACTCCCGCTGGACCACCAGGGAGTTTTGGTAAGTCTTGGGGGGTCAGGAGGGTGGGGGGTTTAAGTGTTTATTTAGGTTCAACGTATTCAACAGAAATATGTTGATTGAATATGTTGAATACATTGGAACTCGCGATGCGTTTCTCCTCAAACATTTTTTTTCTCTTTTAAAAATATAAGTTGCTTTTTACATATGCGTTCAAAACGAATGCACACCCCTAGATCCTGGCCCTATAACACTTCAACTACAAGATGCAGCATAGGGCAAGAAGGGAGAATGCCAATGCGGATTTCCTGTCAAGATATGTGTCCTTTGTATGGGCAGACACTCATCCCAGCAAGGCTGAGCTGAGGGGGAGGGTATGTGAGGGTGTATATTGGAAACTCCCTCAAATTACCTTAAGGGACCGGCCACAGAGATCTAGCCAGGTCTTCCTTAAGGATCAGCCTCGCAAGGGATTCTGGGCCCAGGGAGGATCCCTTCAGTCTAACCTAAATTGGCAGGGCCCAGGGAGCAGGCAGAGACCTACAATATGGTAAGACCTGTTATGTCTAAGGACTGTGTCTTACCTAAAGCTAAGGTGAGCTGTGTTGTTTGTTTTGAGTTGACTTTTTTTCACTGAAAATAAAGTGCACCTAAGGAATAGCTAGAGCCTGCCTCATTTTTCCTCTGGCTATGTCCAAGCTGCTACTTCTCCAACTACCACACTGCTATACAGCTTTCCATTTAATTTCCTTCAATTCAATTCAATTTTTCATCAGGAATGAAATATTTCTCTTTCTTTTATGTTGCCTTTTCCGCATTGATTCATGTGGAGCTTGATCTTGTATACGTTTTTGAGCCTAATAAAATGGGATAGTGTGTTAACTGACATTTGAGCAAGCGGTTTGGGTTTCTTATACTTAGTCTGAACTGACACCAGAAGAGGAATGTGTTCGGATGATTTCTTCCTCCCATTTACAAGTGTTAGTGATGTCAGGAGAGAAACTTATACCCAAAAAGGCATCATGACAGTCAGGCATATATAATGAAGCTGAAAATATATATGTGATTTGATATGAGGGCTAATCAAAAAAAAATGACTAAATAGAATTTAACTGAGATATTTAGGGTCTTTGGGCCTTATTTTGTATGGAATTCATTGTAGTTTTCATTGAAATTAAGTTTTTCTAATTCTCATGGTAAATTGGGCCCCAAATTAATATTTTGTTCACTTTATATCTTGCCAGTCAAAACTATGTTTTACTTCCTGTTGTTTGGATTTAACTTACTTATGCTTTTGACGTCACCTAGTTTTTAATTCGCTTGCAGAATTTTTTTCCCTTTTCCGTACCTCTTTTGCCAGCCGTCTTATAATCTAGGTACTTCTAGACTTTGTACCACCGAAATGACTGCAGGCGTTTTCTGAAATATTAGTACATTGCATCAGGATCCTGCTTAGATGAGAGGCACTGTATGAATGGTTATTATTAGGATGCCATGTCATATCACTATAGTAATTCCTTTGATTAAAATGATCTTGCTGTGTGGCATAGTGTGATAATTACAAGGATTCACTGCAACAGCCGTTCAGTTAATTGATGTGACTAATGCCGTCCAGCTTTTGCTGGACTAACCTGTTCATCCAGTTAACCTCAGCAGGCAAGGGAGATGATACCTTACTGTCATAACTTTCAGTTCAGTTATTATTGGCTGTGTTGGTCCTGTTTGTAGTTTGTAACATAAGACTCTCCTTTGGATGATCTCACAAGTCAATGGATGGTTTTGCAAGCTCATGAGCATCATCTTTGGATAATTCTCATGTTGGTCCAATAAAAGGTATCTCAGCCTGCAAAGAATCCAGTGTTATTCAGGACAAATAAGACCACTGTGACTCTGCAGTGTTCTGGTTCCATGTTCCATGCCTTTGATTCCCGAACTGCGCTGTTTGGGAGACCTGATTTTCTAAAATTGCATTCTTTTAGTCACAGAATGGGAGACATCTAGGAGAAGATTGGGCCTCTGCGGTTTCTTCCCTGTCTGTCTGATTTTACCAGATAGCCCTAGCAGTTTAACAAACCTAAGGCCTGCAAGGGGTGTTAACATTTTTTCACAATTTAGTTTCTATAAAAAACATGTATAAGCATATTTGAAACCAGTTTTCAGTCATTCCAAGATAACCAAAGTTAGTTCAGTTTTAAGCTTTAGAATGGTTTCAGACTGATTTCAAGCTCATTTGGAAAAGAAAGTTAAAAGGACTGTACAAGGTTTATTGTTTTCTGTGGTAGAAACCACAATAATGCTTTTGTAACGTGAGTAGTATTGGGTGTCCAGATATTCACTTTGCATTTTATGTGAAAAAGTTCACTGTTATTTAGCTCAAGCTCCTAGCTGCTTTGAACCTTCAGAGAATTATAAGAAATTGTAAATACAGAAAAAGTCCAGGTATTTTGATGCATGCAAGAAATAGGAAATTTTATGAAAGAAAATACTGGTGATAAAGAAAATAAATACAGAGTCCCTAATTACATATGTGTGAGAGATTCATACACAGTATTCAATATTGGTCGTAAATACTTCAAGGCCAGAGATGATAAATGATGTGTTTTTTGTGTACAAGCAGCCAGTGATACGTTAGGTAAAATTTATTTTTATTTTGCATATGCTTACATATGACTTCATGGTGTGGATCAGGATGGCGAACTCCAGTCCTCGAGTGCCGCAAACAGGCCAGGTTTTCAGGATATCCACAATGAGCACGCATGAGAAAGATTTGCATCCAATGGAGGCAGTGCATGCAGATCTTTCTCATGCATATTCATTGTGGATATCCTGAAAACCTGGCCTGTTTGCAGCCCTCGAGGACTGGAGTTTTGCCATTCCTGGTATAGATTGTGTTACAATGTACTATGTCGCTGCTCATTCTAGTATAGTGAGCAATTACCACGCAGTCTGTTCCAGCTATCAATAAGTTAAGGGGAGAGTCTTCAGGTTTTACAGTTAACAAAAGGAAACTGAATGTAGATGGGTATAGCAAAAGCAACAAACAGTGTAGAGTATAGAGAATATACAGTACTATCCATTAAGTTGACTGGGAACAAAGTCTCTTGCTTGCTGCGTGCTGTGCCACTGATTACTCATGTTCATACCAGGCAGACAGCTGGCAGTCTACGGTTGTCCCATTGGTCTGCCATGGGTTGTCCTAGCAGCTGACTTGAGTTCAATTGAGCACAGCCCAGCAACCCACAGGAGGCTGCAGGTTATCCGAAGTTATAAACCTGCCCTGGGACTGACACATGGTGGCTTCCATAAAACAATTGAACTTACTTCATGCATATCAAAATACCAGAGGAAATCCATCTGCTGAACTTCCCTGATTTATTGGTCAGCAATGTCTCCCCATTGCTGGCTTTTTTTAAACCACATTTTGCCATAGATCAAGGAGATTCAAAAAATTGGCAATTATAAAAATATATCACATATTTTCATACATTATATCATAATTAGTGACACATATATTGATTAGAAATGTTTATTGTATACAAAAATTGTATCTAAACACTTCAATACATTTTACAATATTTATTCTTCATCGGATACATCGAGTGAATATCAAATTTTCAAAAAACACAACCATTAAAAACTACCATTCATACACACATCCATACAATTTTAAAAAATCTGACAATTTTGCACTCCCTTTTTTTATAACACCATTTCCCCACAAATTTATGCTTCTTTTTACACTCCCTTTATACTCCCAACATGTTTCGCCACTCAATAGGCTTCTTCAGGGGAGCCTAATGTGAATCCTTGCTAATACCAATCTTCAACGATCTTCTCCAACAATTCACCCAAATGTATCCTCTCTATAAAAATAATATTCCAATAACGATTATTAATCATAATTGTACAACATTTATCAGAAGATTACTCCTTCAATCCAAAAAAATGCATCAAATATTCTATCAGTACTGCTATACAAACCTCTCTCTTCAATTCCTCTTAATTCTTCCACTCTGAGGATAAGCAAAGGTTCTACACAATTTCACCTTTGTTTTCTAAAAAACAATCACAAAAAAACATAGAAATGCCCCTACTTCTTCAGAATTCAATTCCACCCGTCCTCACAATAAACTTTAAAGGACTGAAAACAAAACTGAAAAAAACCTACTGCCAAAGTGCTGCACTCCCAATCTTTCAACGGGTCCAAGCTTGATGTCGGGTGATACTTTGGATCAAGCTGTTGGTGGTCATAGCCCATGTAATAAATGTGGGGTATGTAGGTTTTCCTTGACAATCAAGGATTTTGTGTGTCAGGCTACGGGACGGAAATTTGTTTAGAGATCAGTGACCACCTGTGAATCGGCATCCGTGGTTTATGCCAGAAAGTGTCCATGTGGTTTATTTTATGTAGGAAAGATAACCAGAAAGGTGAAAACCAGGATAATGGAACATTGCAGCCGGATTTGAAATAATGTTGAGACAGCCCCTTTGGTTGCCCATTGGCGTGAGCAAGAACACTTGACTGAGGATCTGATGTTTTTTGTACTCCAAACTATTACAAGTAGAAGGGGTGGGGATGTGAACAAAATGTTATTAAGGGCAGAACAAAGATGGATTTTTTTCTTTAAAAACTTTAATACCTATGGGTTTGAATGATCGGGTGAATTGGGCAGCTTGTCTCTGAATTGTAGCCTTTTTGATGGGCTGTAGCTTTATTTATAAGGTAGAGGGCCGGATTTTAAAAGGGTTACGCGGATAAGGTACGCGCGTAACCCTTTTAAAACCCCCCTGCGCATGCCGAGCCTATTTTGCATAGGCTCGGCGGCGCGCGCAAGCCCCGGGACACACGTAAGTCCCGGGGCTTGCCTGAGGGGGCGTGTCGGGGGCATGTCGAGAGTGACGTGTCGTTTTCGGGTGTGTCCTGGAGCATGTTTCTCGGCTCGGGGGCGTTTTCGGGGCGTGGCCGAGTGCCCCGACACAACGGCCTGTGTCGGGGCCTGCCGCGCCGGCGCGCGTAATCCAGCGTACTTTTTGTTCGCGCGCGCTTAGAATTATAAAATCTACCCCATAGTGAAGAGCCTTTTAAAGAACTTTGTTTTTTGAGAAACAGCTGAGAGAAGAGCCCTTTAAATGACTCTTCCTTTTAGAAACAGCTGAGTGAACGTAAGTATGTTCAGAAAATGCAGCTTTTTGATTGGCTGTGGCCAGATTTATGAAATAGGGAGCCCTTTAAACAATATTTCCTCTTAGAAACAGCTATGAGATGGGATGTAAGAAGGCTGAGAAGTTGGGAGTGTCTTTGTGCTCTTTTTGTCGGTAGTTTTCCTTGAATGGTGTTCTTTTTGGATAGGAGTTAAAATTAAAATTAGAATTGGCTGTAATGTCGCTTGTGGTCTTTTAGAAAGGGAGTAAGAAACGAAAGTAAAATTGTGGTGTGGACCCGTTGAAAGATTGGGAGTGCAGCACTTTGGCAGTAGGTTTTTTCAGTTTTTTTTCAGTCCTTTAAGGTTTATGTGAGGACGGGTGGAATTGAATTCTGAAGAAGTAGGGGCATTTTCTATGTTTTTTTGTGATTGCTTTTTAGAAAACAAAGTGAAATTGTGTAGAACTTTTGCTTATCCTCAGAGTGGAAGAATTAAGAGGAATTGAAGAGAGAGGGTTTGTATAGCAGTACTGATAGAATATTTGATGCATTTTTTTGGATTGAAGGAGTAATCTTCTGATAAATGTTGTACAATTATGATTAATAATCGTATTGGAATATTATTTTTATAGAGAAGATACATATGGGTGAACTGTTGGAGAAGATCGTTGAAGATTGGTATTAGCAAGGATTCACATTAGGCTCCCCTGAAGAAGCCTATTGAGTGGCGAAACATGTTGGGAGTATAAAGGGAGTGGAAAAAGAAGCATTAATTTGTGGGGAAATGGGTGCTATAAAAAAAAGGAGTGCAAAATTGTCAGATTTTCTTAAATTGTATGGATGTGTGTATGAATGGAAGTTTTTAATGATTGTGTTTTTTGAAAATTTGATATTCACTCGATGTATCCAATGAAGAATAAATATTGTAAAATGTATTGAAGTGTTAGATAAAGTTTTTGTATACAATAAAAATTTCAAATCAATATATATGCACTAATTATGATATATTAGATCAAGGAGAGGCAGTTAGACCATTTCACTGGAGGAATATTTCAAAGAGGAATATTTTTTGCTAGTCGCTGATATTTTGTTTACATTAGAAATTGTAGTAATTACTTTATAGTAAAAGGCTCCAACATACTTATCTATATGTTTCATTAAAGGTCGTAGTGCATAAAAATTTAGGCTGACAGAATTGCTTTTCAAACTTGCACCAGTAACATTTAAACAACAAGACAGCTAGAGGTCCTGTGTCAAAAACAAGGCTATTGTAAAAGAGATATACATAATTTCACATTTTCGACAACTTGAAGATGTTATTCAGTGAGAACAAAAACCTACTGCCGTGAAGGATGCTGTTAAAGTCAGTAGGTTTTAAACGATGGTTGTCCACTTTTCAGATGGACTTCATCCGGAATTTATTTTGAATTATTTATAGATAGGAAAAGTTGATATCAAATCTCTATTATAATAAAAAGGGAAAACTGAAAAAAAACCTTGATAGTCCAGGTAAGAGGACTATCAAGGCTAATGCAGAACCAAAGAGTGAAAAAGTGCAGTTCAGTCTGTCATACTGGCCGCAGCCTTAAGTCACCCATGCTGACCATGGGTTGAGTGGGAGAAGGGAGGACAGGGATGCAGAGAATCAGAGAGTGATCACGTGACTTTGTAAAAAGAATCAATAAAATGCATGCTTGTTTCCCGGTCTATAACCATGGGCTATCCTTCCTGAGTGTCTACTCCTGTCCACTGCATGCATGTTCAAGCTGTAGTATCACCAGTGAAACTGGCATGAGGTCTTCGTTGTATTTTTAGACATAAAATCTCATGTCTACTTATTCTTCTATGTAGTGTCTCTTCTTGCAGTCAAAACAGAGCCCATGAACAGCAGTGAAACAACAACAACAACTGGAGATGGATCGCTTGACACATTTACTGGGTCAGGTAAAACCATAACCTCACATATTATTACATACCCCACTATTACCATAGTACATTTTTATCAGGTTGCCTCGGGTGTTTCTAACTTTTTGCAACAGTTGTGGCTGAAATTGAGGTCAAAGATTTTTTACTCTATTTTTTTTTTTTTTTACTGGCTCTTTAAATAGAAAGGGTAGATTTTATAAATTTCCGCGCGCGCGTAACTTTTTGTTCGTGCACCAGGCGGAACAAAAGTACGCTGGATTTTATAAGATACACTCGTAGCCGCGCGTATCTTATAAAAATCCGGGGGTTGGCGCGCGCAAGGGGAGCGGCCTCGGAGGGAACTTTTTTTCCACTCCCCCCGCACCCTTCCCCTCCCTTCCCCTACCTAACCCCACCCCCCAGCCCTATCTAAAACCCCCCCCACACACACCTTTCTTGGCAGATTTACGCCTGCGGGAAAGCAGGCGTAAATCTGCGCGCGCCAGCAGGCTGCTGGCGTGCCATCGCCCGACCCGGGGGCTGGTCCAGAGGCCTCGGCCACGCCCCGGGCCGGCGCCACGCCCCCGGGCCCGCCCTCGAAAACGCCGCGTCACTCTCGGCACGCCCCCCCCCCCGACACGCCCCTCCATGCAAGCCCCGGGACTTACGCGCATCCTGGGGCTTGCGCGCGCCGCCGAGCCTATACAAAATAGGCTCGGCGCGTGCAGGGGGGGGGGGGTTTGGGGTAGGTTTTCGGGGGGTACGCGCGCACGATACGCGCGTACCCCTTTGAAAATCTACCCCAAAGTGTCTTCCTAGACAAAATGTTATCTTGTGAAGAAATAGTGTCTTCATTTGGGCCCTGGGTAGAGTGCAGCTCTATGTTTTTTAAACATTGAATTTTCCTTGCTATTTTCATTTAAGGGGTCCGTAAATAAGAGAGAGAATTATCCAGCCCTGGCTGGTGTATTAGCAGGCAAAGGCACTTTTATTTATTCAATAGTAGCTGGGACTCAAAGGGATAGGGGCATGCAATCCTATGACTTAGCCCTTGAGTGCCTGCCACCTCGGGGTAATCAAGCTTTGTTGCAAAGTGCTTGCATTACTTAATCTTTATTAACAAAGATTATGCACTATGGTGGATGTTTCTTCTAGCAGCGAGCTTGTGTTCAAGAGATGTGATGGAGTGAAAAGATGCTTTTTACAAGAAGTGTTCTTGGAATTAGGGGATTCTAACAAAGGGAATCCAGGATATTCCAGCCGTGCCAGTGCAAGAGCTGTGTGAGTGAAAGAAGATACAATAGTCCAGTTATTTTGATTGTTATTATTGTCACTTCCCTCTCAAACGCTGATAATCTGAATTATCAGCTGTATGTAACTTTTTTTCACCCGGGTGCTCAAGCTGTTTCAGACAGCCTTAGATTGCTTATTGGCGGGGCAACCTCCGTGCTTCTTGCTGCTGAGGTCAGTTAGGAGCCCTGAGTTTCTTAGCAGGCCTCTCCTCGCACCACAGAGCCATAGGTACAATCACCGCGATGCGCCGACGCCCGTGTGCCGGCTCTGTTATTGCGCAGGCTGACTTTGGAGGGGGACTCTGAATTCTGCCGCGCTGACTGCAGGAACTTGGAATCTGTAAGAGGTTGATTTGGAAGTAGAGGAAGCCAAGGGAGTAAAGGTCAGCAGTTGCACATGAAGTTTGTTTGTATAAACCCTCAAGTGCTCCTGACAGTTGTCGAGGGACTGGGAGAAGTTCTCTTTAGACCTGGATAAAGAAGCAGCTTTTTATGAACATGGGATAGAAAATACACAGTTACCCATGCTATTTCATTTATTGTAACTATAGTAATGTTAGCATCCTTTCTAATGTGCATAATATTGCACATAATATTTTCAATAATGTGCATAATATTGCATATTATTTTCACATTATTATGCACATTATTTTCAATAATGTGCATAATATTGCACATAATATTGCACACCTGCATGAGCAGGTGTGCCTAAAGTTACGCCCGTATTTTTATCAACTGTTCAGTGAGAGCCACACAGCATAAAAATCCATGTCACATGAAAGCACATCTGCATGTTTCTGTAGATGCACATTTTTTAATGTAGAGATCCACATAGTTTGTACAGACATAATATTAAAGTATGCACATATATTTTTATTTATTTATTTATTTTAAAATCTTTTCTATACCGTCATTAAGCGGTTGCCATCACAACGGTTCACAATAGGGCACATAACTATATGTTTTAAATAGTGTCTAGAATTCTAACAATTAAACAGGTGCCATCAAAATACTGTGACATAGTTTCTCACAGGACAAGCAGGATGGTAGTCCTCACATATGGGTGACATCATCAGGATGGAGCCCAATCACGGAAAACTTTTGTCAAAGTTTCTAGAACTTTGACTGGCCCCTACTGAGCATGCCCAGCATGGCACCAACCCTGCAGCCAGCAGGGGTCCCCCTTCAGTCTTCTTTTTCTGCGCAGCAGTAGCCTCGCGGATTAGGAGCTCTGAAGAGATTCCTGACAGGAATTTTCCTCACGGAATTTTCTAAAGTTAAATTGCCCCACAGGGGTCCCTCCTCTAACTTTTCTCAGGCCGGTAAGTTTTTTGACCGTCTGCCGTCGATTACCATCGAGTTTGGCCCTCGCGGCCTACTGGCCGTCGACCGTACCGCGGCTCGATTTTTTTCTATGGCCATGGCGTCGGGGTTCCGTCGGTGCCCGGACTGTACTCGCACGATGTCTATAACAGACCTCCATGGAGTCTGTGTAATGTGTTTAGGCCGTGAGCATGATGTCCTGACTTGCACCAAATGTGCCCTCATGACACCAAAAGGTCGCAAAGCCAGAATGGAGAAGATGGAACTCCTCTTCTGTGCTCAGACCCCGACGCCGTCCATCGCATCGACGTCATCGGAACCGGCACCGTCGACATCGTGCCAGCATCATCCACCGTCCGATGACCGTCCGCCATCGACGTCTTCATGGCCATCGACGCCCGCTACTCCCCATCAGGATCGAGGGGATCGCAGGGAAAAACATCGACATCGTAAGACTCGGACCGTCGAGGGAGCGAAATCATCAACCGCCACTGTCCGAGCCACCGTCGAAGAAGCCCCGTCCAGGAAAGGCACCGACCATTCCTGCGACCGGGTCACCGAGGCCACCCTCACCCGATCAGGGTTTGGGAGTCGCGATTCCGCCTGTAAAGGTGGTCCCTCTGACTGTGCCTCTGCCTCCCTCTTCTGTTCCGGAGCCGGGGCTGCTTGCTCCAGGTCTCCGAGAAGAACTGGACTGGCTGGTTCAGGAGGCCCTCGTCAAGGCGATGCAACGGCTCCAGGTTCCTCCGGCACCGACTGTGGAACCGGTCACCGAGCCGGTGGCAACAGCGTTGGTACCGCTGCTGTTCCGGATGGAGGCGCTCCTGACCGCCCTTCCACTAGTGGTTCCTGGGTCTCCGATGGCTCCGGTGCCCGCCCCGTTGACAACTTCATCGGGAGGAGAAACACCGTTCTGCATTCCTCCATTGGGAGTTCTGCCTCAGCCATCGATGCCGATTCATCCCTCGCCACCGATTCATCCATTGGTGCCGATACGTCCATCGGCACCATCGATGCCGGCACCGAGGCCCTGGGGGATTCCTCCGATTTTCTCGGAGCCTCAACCAGGACCTTCGGGTATCCAACCCCCTTCCCATCCTACAGGTCAGTCTGCTGATCCTTATGACACCTGGGACGATGATACTTCCACAGACACCGATGATTTACCTTCACCTCCTTCTCCTACTGAAAGTAGAAAGCGTTCTCCTCCAGAGGACCTTTCTTTCATTAATTTTGTGAAGGAAATGTCTGAGTTGGTCCCTTTTCAACTTCAGAAGGCACAGGATGATAGGCACCAGATGATGGAGTTGCTCCAGTTCCTGGATGCCCCTAAGGTGTTCACTTCTATTCCCATTCATCAAGTTCTTCTGGACCTCCTCAAAAAGAACTGGGAGTACCCTGGCTCCATTGCTCCAGTCCATAGGAAAGCTGACACTACCTATTTAGTGCAGTCAGCCCCTGGCTTTCAAAAATCTCAGCTCGACCACCACTCAGTTGTGGTAGAATCGGCTCAAAAGAAAGCAAAAAGGATGAAACCTCACTCATCTACTCCTCCTGTTAAGGAACAGAAGTTCCTGGACAATATTGGTTGATGAGTGTTCCAAGGAGCCATGCTCATCTCCAGAATTGCTGCTTATCAGATGTATATGACCCAATACAATAGGGTCATCTTCAAACAGATTCAGGACTTCTCTGAAACCCTGCCTGACCAATTCCAAGACCAGCTTCAAACCCTTGTAAACAAAGGATGTGAGGCAGGAAAGCATGAGATAAGGACAGCTTATGATATCTTCGACACCTCTACTAGAGTGTCTGCAGCTGCCATTTTGGCAAGACGATGGGCCTGGCTCAAATCTTCTGACCTTCGCCCAGAAGTACAAGACAGGCTATCTGACCTACCATGTGTAGGAGACAATCTGTTCAGTGAACAGATCCAGCAGATGTTGGCTGAATTAAAGGACCATCATGAGACCCTTAAACAGCTCTCATCGATACATTCTGACAAGACAGCCCTTCAGGAAGGACTCTAAGAAGTTTTTCTTCCGTCCAAGGAAGTCCTATCCTCCACCTGCAAGGTCCCAAACTATGAGACCTTATCAAAAGCCTCAGCCTCGCAGGCCCGAAAGCAAAGCCACAAGCAGCTCCCCAGCCGGGGCCTGCTTCAGGTTTTTGACTTTCACTTGGAGAGCAGCAGCCTGATTCCTCTGCCAAGCATACCAGTGGGAGGTCGATTGTGCCGCTTTCACAACATGTGGCACTCAATCACAACCAACCAATGGGTGCTAGCAATCATTGCTCAGGGTTACCACCTAAACTTTCTCGCTCTGCCACCAGACTCACCACCCCTGCAAGCGTGGAGACTATCCGACCACTCCGTCCTTCTGGAGCAGGAGGTTTCCCTCCTTCTCCAGTTAAGAGCAATAGAACCGGTCCCACTCTCTCAGCAAGGCCTAGGGTTCTAATCCCGGTACTTTCTGATCCCCAAAAAATCCGGGGGAGTTCGTCCAATTCTGGACCTACGTGCTCTCAACAAGTACCTCCAGCGGGAAAAGTTCAAGATGGTAACCTTGGGCTCGCTTCTACCGCTTCTGCAAAGAGGAGACTGGCTCTGCTCTCTGGACCTCCAGGACGCATACACACACATTGTGATCACTCCAGCTTATCGCAAGTACCTCATGTTTTTAATAGGCCCCAAGCACTATCAATACTGAGTGCTTCCATTCGGCCTAGCGTCTGCACCACGAGTCTTCACCAAATGCCTCGTAGTTGTCGCAGCTTTCCTCAGGAAAGAAGGTGTTCACATCTACCCCTATCTGGACGACTGGTTAATCAGGGCACCAACCCAGCAAGCTACTCGGTCGTCCCTCGATTTGACCCTACACACTCTAATTTCTTTAGGATTTCTCGTCAATTACGGAAAATCCTATTTAGTCCCATCTCAAAACTTGTCATTCATTGGGGCAGACTTGGACACTTTGCAGGCAAAAGCCTTTCTACCTCGACAACGAGCGCTAACACTCGTGGCCCTCGCTCACCAGTTGCAATCTCAACATACAGCAACAGATCGCCAATTCCTCATCCTGCTGGGACACATGGCATCCTCCATCCATGTTACACCAATGGCCCACCTGGCCATGAAACTCATGCATTGGACTCTGAGGTCACAATGGATTCAAGCTGTTCAGCCTCTGTCGACCATTGTCCACGTCACCAACTCTTTCCGTCTGTCTCTCGCCTGGTGGAAAGATCAGATCAATTTCCTCCAGGGACTGCCTTTTCAACTGCCAGATCCTTAACTCAATCTCACCACCGACGCCTCCAACCTCGGCTGGGGAGCTCACGTGGACAGTCTACAGACACAAAGATCTTGGTCTCCAGAGGAAGCCAAACATCAGATAAACTTCCTAGAACTTCGAGCAATGAGATATGCTCTCAGGGCTTTTCATGAACGCCTATCAAATCACGTCATCCTGATTCAGACGGACAACCAGGTGGCCATGTGGTACATCAACAAGCAGGGAGGCACAGGCTCCTTACTTCTGTGTCAGGAAGCTGCGCAGATTTGGGCGGAAGCACTCTCCCACTTGATGTACCTCAGAGCCACCTACTTGCTGGGAGTGGACAATGTCTTGGCAGACAAACTGAGTCACATCTTCCAGCAACACGAGTGGTCTCTCAACCCCTTGGTAGCGACCTCAATCTTTTGACAATGGGGATACCCCCAGACAGACCTCTTTGCGTCCCCTCAGAACCACAAAGTGGACAATTACTGCTCCCTCATTCGGAGCGAGCGCTCTCAGCCCAGAGATGCATTCTCCCTCTCGTGGGCAACTGGTCTGCTCTATGCATTCCCTCCACTTCCTCTTCTCTCGAAGACTCTCATGAAGCTACGTCAGGACAAGGGAACCATGATCCTGATAGCACCTCACTAGCCACACCAAGTGTGGTTTCCCATACTCCAGGATTTCTCCATCCGCAAGCACATTCCCTTGGGAATGGACCCGCATCTGATCACTCAAAACAATGGATGCCTACGCCATCCCAATCTTCAGGCCTTGTCTCTGACGGCATGGATGTTGAAAGGTTAATCCTTCAACCACTTAACCTTTCAGATTCGGTTTCTCGTGTCCTGATTGCTTCACGGAAGCCTTCCACAAGAAAATCTTATTCCTATAAATGGAAAAGGTACACATTATGGTGCACTTTGCAGTCCCTTGATCCCTTTTCCTGTCCAATACCAAGGTTTCTGGACTATTTCTGGCATTTGTCAGATTCAGGTCTAAAGACCTCTTCCATCAGAATGCATGTTGGTGCGGTAGCCGCCTTCCATAAAGGTGTCGGGGATGTCCCTATATCAGTACAACCCCTCATAACACGCTTTTTGAAGGGCTTGCTCCATATCAAGCCACCTTTACGTCCTCCGGCCCCTTCTTGGGACCTTAATCTGGTTCTCGGTCAGCTCATGAAACCACCATTTGAACCTCTTCACTCCTGTGACCTAAAATATCTCACATGGAAAGTGATTTTCCTTTTGGCTATCACTTCAGCTCGCAGGGTTAGTGAGTTACAGGCCCTAGTTACCTATCCGCCTTACACTAAACTGCAGGACCGGGCGGTACTCCGCACTCACCCTATATTCTTACCTAAGGTAGTCTCGGAGTTTCACATTAATCAATCCATCATACTGCCTACCTTCTTTCCCAGGCCCCATTCCAATCCAGGGGAACAGGCTCTGCATACCCTTGACTGTAAACTGGCTCTAGCTTTCTATCTAGACCGTACAGTTGCCCACAAGAAGAGCACTCAGTTATTCGTCTCTTTCCATCCCAACAAATTAGGGCAACCTGTGGGTAAGCAGACTCTCTCCTCCTGGTTGGCGGACAGCATATCTCTTTGCTACCAGCAAGCAGGCATTCCTTTTCAAGACCGTGTTAAAGCACACTCTGTGAGGGCCATGGCGACTTCAATAGCACACCTACGATTGGTGCCACTTCCTGACATTTGCAGGGCTGCTACCTGGAGCTGTCTCCATACTTTCGCAGCCCACTATTGCTTGGACAAAGCCGGATGACAAGATTCCATCTTCGGCCAGTCTGTCCTGTGTAATTTATTTCCAACGTGACGTACCCACACCCTTCTGCCTGCCCAGTGGGGTTCAGGATGCCCTCTACCAAATTTCACCCCAGTTGTTGTGCCTGTTGCACGCCATTGGGTGCATTTGGTGCATGTTCGGGCATCCTCAGCTCGGTACTCACCCATATGTGAGGACTACCATCCTGCTTGTCCTGTGGGAAAGCAAATGTTGCTTACCTGTAACAGGTGTTCTCACAGGACAGCAGGATGTTAGTCCTCATGAAACCCACCCGCTGCCCCGCGGTGTTGGATTCGTAATGTTTTATTGTTTTATTTTTTCGGCACTGCCTGTAGCTATCAAATAAGACTGAAGGGGGACCCCTGCTGGCTGCAGGGTTGGTGCCATGCTGGGCGTGCTCAGTAGGGGCCAGTCAAAGTTCTAGAAACTTTGACAAAAGTTTTCCGTGATTGGGCTCCATCCTGATGATGTCACCCATATGTGAGGACTAACATCCTGCTGTCCTGTGAGAACACCTGTTACAGGTAAGCAACAATTGCTTTCATTATAAATATTATTTGGTGGGTGTTATAAGTCGTGTCCAGTTTTCTCTGTCTCAGCTATAAGATAAAGTACTACTTAAAAATTACAAGAAAGAATTAGAATATATAAAAATGAGAAACACACGCATTAAGACGAACAAGTGTGTGTGGGGGGATTTAGCTGACCGCAACCAACACTTCCCTGGTTTCTCCTCTCAATTCTCTTTGTTGTATGCTTGCTTAAATAGCCATGTTTTTAGACTTTTTCTGAAGGTTTTGATGTTTCTTTGCAATCTGATTTCTAAAGGCAGATTATTCCATACTGGGGGTCAGGCTAGGGATAGGGCCCTAAAGCTTACTTGAGTTAGTCTGGCCGTCTTAACTGAGTGAATAGTTAGCAGTGCTTTTTTTGCTGATCTTGGGTTTCTGTGGGGGGGTATGTACGCGTAGGGCTGTGTTCATAATATTCCCCAGTTTATGCGCCGAAGCATTTCATAAGGTTAGCTGATGTAAGCGCTTATCTTGGTTGTAAAAATAATTACTTGTGTACTTAATTCTAAGCACCAGTTCGCCAAGACTTTCACCAGTTCACCCAAAATGAGCAATTCACCCACCCAGGTTTTTCTATGCTCTCCTGTGATTGGTTTTTCTCTCTAATTGATGGTTAGGGATGTTTTGATGCTCTGTGAAGAGAACAGTGTTGCATTTCTCATTTACAATTTTAGCATTCTGCCGGTCTAAACCAGGAGTGCAGTTATACTATTTTATTTCCCATGTTCAATTTATTACCTCCCTAGTCTTCATATGTACTGTAGTTTGCTTTTTTCTACCTTTTGTTTCGGGATATACAAGGAAAGTATTTGAAGTCAATACTTCTGTAGTGCAAGTCCTGTTTTTATGAAGATCATGCTGTTTGAAATACATCCCCACATAACATGTATGCATGAAGACTACGCTATTTGAGATATATAATATGTACTTTTGATAGTCTTGATTTCTTTTTGTGATCGGTTCAATTTTCTGTTTTTCCGATTGGTGGTTTGGGGTCATGTGACTGGTTTGATGCATTTTGAAACAGTATGTATACTTCTTACAGCATTGATTCTGTTTACATTGAAGCTGTATACGGTTATATATATGTTGACAAAAGCAGGTATATTTACTTATTTATCTATTCTCCTGGTGAATGTAGAGCTCATTTGTTTGAAAGGAGTCTTTGTTTCTTATACAATTTTTATGTTTTTTCGATTCCAGTGATTTGTCCCTTCCGATGCAGCATGTCCGCGAAACATGTATATGTCGGGGATCTCAGCTATTTCAACCACATTTGTGATAATTGATGGTCTAAAGTCTAAATAAACCATGTTTGGATATTTAAAATAGTATCTGCTACTTCATATATGATTATTATCACAACATTTACATTTGATGGATTCTTAATGTAAAATGTTAGGCCATTACCATATAAATGTAACAGACTTTAAAACATTGATGTCACCAGGTTGATGGCCAACATTAGTTTCAATCTATAGAATAACAAGAGATACATACAAATTGAAGCTACTCAGTTGTGGTTCATTGGGATCCAACTCTGCATCTCATCTCCAGCTCCTATCATTATAGTCCCTTCATTGATGGCTCAGCTGTCCTTCTCATGAGTTCTGATAAAGTCTGGATTATTCTAGCCTCCACATCTTAGATTCCCCCTATTCGATGGCTAGTTCTGTGTACCTGAGTGGCTGCCTTTTATTGGGAGGGTGAAAGCCTTTCTTCTGGTATTGCAATATGGATCTTGTTCCTTCAGTCCTGGAGGGGAAGTTGACATCTGATCCTCTATCCATCATCCTGCTTCCCCCCTCTTCTGTTCCTGCAGTTCTGTCCCATTTTAAGTCCCCTGGATTTCCAGCCCTCCTTGCTCAGAACGTTTCCCTAAAGTCCCTTCATGCCTCTGGAGTGAGGACTCTCTTCCTCCTCCTGTATCCTTCCATGTGGCTGCAATTAAACATTCTCTACATAATCTACATAATCCCTATATTCCACTCGTTATGCTTGTTCAACTACAGTTCTACTCTAGTACAATTTTGTTAATTATGTTCTTATTGTTTGCTGTACAAGGTTTAGTTAAATTATGTTTTTATTGTTTGATGTAATTTCCAACTGTTGGTTCACTGTAAACCGAACCGATATGTACTTGTACATGATCTTCGGTATAGAAAAGTATTTAAATAAATAAATAAATAATCTGCTCTTCTTTCTCATGCAAGGAACATATATTCTATCACAATGCACCAGTGCTGTTTCCTTTGCATATCTTTGCACCAGAGATAGAAAAGAAAGTAAAACAGAAGAGTCACTCATTGATGTAAAACAGCAGCTTTTTCATTCGGGATACGCACTCACATTTCATAAGGTTTGTAGAGAAATGTAATCATAATTGTTTGGCAAAGTTTCTACAACAAATGGATCTTTTTTTGTAAGCTGTTGTACGTTAATCTTTTGTGGTATATCAGCAAAGATATATAAACTGAAGCAATGTAGTTGATAATTATATATTTTAAAGTTACATTAATACTCTAAAACTTTAAGCAAATATTGACTGCTACAGTGTGGCACCAAGGGCAGTAATATTCAAAGCAGTGCGAAGGCGCACATTGACGCTTGTGCGTCAACCTACTCCCAGGGACATGGTGATTTAATAAATTGTGCACACATGTTATAAAATAGCCTTATCACGTTCACACGTGCAACCAACTTTAAGTAGATGCACCCAAGCACTTATATCCCGTTTCTGCCGTGTAAATCAGTGTATTTTAAAACTGGCACACATGACCAATTTTACCAGTTCATTCACCAGTTTGACCAGTGTTGAGCTAGGTCTACTAGTTTAATAGCCTGCATTCCCCAGTTACCCGAGACCCTTTAAACCCCTCCAAAACAGCTATTTTTTTTTTTTTTTACAACTTATACCTCCTCCAAGGCGGAATTAAAATTACGCAGAAGTTGACCTGGGTATGCACCATGGTGCATAAGTATTTGCACGCACATCTCTTGGCCATGCCCCAGAATGCCCACACCCCACCCAGATCAAGTTGCACTGGGTGTGGACCCTTGGCCTGGTGTAGGATTGGTACGGCCCTCCAGTCGGACCCGGAGAGCGCCTGCCACCAGGAGGCGGAGCACAGGAGGAGACAGAGGCTGGCTGGAGCTTCACCACTAGCAACCCGGGGTTCCCTCAGGTTGAACCCTTGGTTACCCAGGCCGCCTGGTCTTAGGTGGGCCTCGCATGGTCTCCTAGAGAGAAAGTTCAAGGGAGTGCCCACCACGGACAAGGGTGCGCGGTCGGGGTTCAGACAAGGAAGTCCAGAGGTCGCAGGAAGCCAAAATAGAGTGTCCGAGTGTATAGCAAGAATCAAGGCCAGAGTCTTGGTGAAGGATGGTCAGCCAGGCAGATTCGGTAGCAGAGGTCAGTTCAGACGTAGTCAGGTCAAGCAGGAGGTCGGATTCCAGGTGGCAGATGAGAGTAGTCGGAGTTCCAGGCAGGGGTCAGGGCAGGCAGCAATCAAGGAGTAGTGAAGAACAAGCAAAGGTCTGTACCATGTGATCAGTCCGAAGGGTACTACCAGGGATGGAGAGACGAAGGAGCAGGAGATGCTGGGACTGGAGACACAGGAGACACTGGAACGGGAGACACAGGAGATGCTGGAGCAGAGAGACTGGAACAGGAGACACAGGAAATGCAGGAAAGCAAACTTGCTATCAATAAGTGATTGACCCGATTGCCAAGGCAAGTAAGTGGTGTCTGACCACTTCCTTAAGTATATGCATCAATCAGGGCGCGCCGCGGAGCTGGGACCCGCCCTAGGCCCTACAAGAAGTTGGGCAGTCCACGCGTGCGCGCGCCTAGGGGCGGGGCCGATGCCACGGAGGACACCGAGCCCCGCCATGAGGCCTGGCTGGGGCTGGGAGGTGAAGCGACGGGCAACGCCGTGGCCAAGTGGAGCTGGCGGCAGACGCGAGGGAGGCTGACCCAAGACTGGCTGGTGTGGAAGAAGGGTAAGCAGACCCGGGAGCAGGACGCGCAACAGATCACACCCCGTTTTTAAATCAAGTGAGATGTGCATGTAGCAAGAGATAGGCACACATCTGGGCAGCTTTTAAAATTTGGTGGGCTCACCGAGCCCGACTTGTGCGCACATATCTTGATTTTAGTGTGCATTGGGCTTTTAAAATTCACCTTAAAGGCTATAATTCCTGAAAATTAATTTAATAACTAATGAAAAAAGCATAATTAGGTTATATTATGATTGTTCATTTGAAGACAGTTTTATTCTCACGATTTGTTCATGATGGAAGGAATATTTATAATTAATCTGTCGTTATGCTACTTGTTAATTATGGAATCGCTTCTCCCAGGTGCTCACGCATCCTCATGCCATCATGATATATTAGTCCAGTCCTTACTTTTTAACGCCCATCCTAATATATTCTGCAGGGAAAAAAAGACCTGACCTGCATTGGGATGTGAAACTGAAAACCAAGACTGGGTTCCTAACTCATAACACGTGTTTCTAGCTTAACTCCGTATTGGTTGGGATTTTAGCCCAGTCCTGATTTTTAATTTGACATCCAAATGCAGTCCAGGCCTTACTTTTCCTGCAAAATGTGAAAGTTGGTTGCCCTATGAACAAGCAGCCAAATGTCTGGAGAGAAATGCAAATAGATGATGCCATCTTCCACCTGTACCAGCCAACTTCCCCTTGGGTTGAGCCCTCGGGTGCTGAAAGCTGGTTAGGCATAGATTACGGGGGTAGCCCCCAATCCGAGGCACGGAGCTAGAAGCCAGGATCAGAGCAAGAGGCTGGAGCACACCAGGAACAAGAAAGGGGTCAAGCAGGGATATTGAAGGCGAGGCAGGAAGCAGCAAAGTTTTCTGAGGGCAGGTAGCTGGAGCAGAGCCGGAGTATGAGGACCACAAGGTAGGATCAAGTGCTGGCATTTTTACTGACAAAGAGCCTGAGTATAAATACACAATCAGGCTGGGGGGGGGGAGTGTTGGGTAGATAGTCCAATACCCCTACATGCAGGAGGCAAATTCAGCAATGGATCCTCATACAGATTTCATTAGGATGGGAGTTATAACGTAAGGGCTGTACTGTTGTCTCATGTTGGCATGTAGGTGGGTCAGCAACTCTGTTCTCTTCATATGTTAATTTCATAAATTAACTAATGATATAGGTTATCAGAAAACCAAAGATCTCATACTCAGATATTAAATAGTGTTAGCACCAGTTTTAATTTTTTATTCATTTTATAAGAAATATCTTTTAAAAAATCCTTTTTAATGTTCTTTTATAGATAAAACATATCTCACAATTGTTACTAAATCTCCAGAGATGTACAAAACTTTATTTAAAAATATCCTGTTGCTAAATTTTATGAAGCCAATATTTAGAAATACATCTAAAGGATGACTTGTCTGATTAGTTAGCCAGATGAGTTATCTTGGATATTTAGTGGGATAAACGCGCCACTGAAAAGCCCCAAATAAAGTTATCTGGCTATATTCATAGGAATGTAGCTGGTTAAATGGCAAACTGAGCTTAAAAAGAAAACAAAAAAAAATTAGCTGCCCCATCACCCACTCCCACTCATGTGTTGTAAATATAGGAGCTGCCTGCCTGATCCTTCATCCCCTCTCCCCCAAGGTCCCCAAGCACGGCATCACCGCAGCTCCCTGCCCCTTCCTCTCCCTAAAACAACCATGGCCAGCTTCTCTCCCCACCTCCCTGTCCTCCTCTGGCACCCCCTATCCCTAACCCATTCCACCCAGCGGCCTCGGAAACCTTCAGCCTACCTGGGATCACAACAAATCCCTCTTGTGGTCCCGGACACGTCGCTTTGCCAGCAGCACTGGGCAGTGTAAGCCTCCAGCATTTCCTATGGGAATAAACACGGACCACAATGCTGGCAGCGTCCAGAATCACATCAGGCATCTACCGTGATCCTGGATGGCCTGAGAGTTTTCAACGGTGCCAGCTAGGGTGGGAGGGAGGGGAAGGGGAAGGGGGTGGCTGGCCAGAAGTAAATATCTATTGCAGAAACAGGATGGGGAGTGGGATCTGCGGTGACCTGGCTTAAAAAAAAAAAAACTTTTGCCATTTTCATCAATTTCAGTTTCATCCAAACAACAACAATTGTCTGACCAGCTTACCGGGTAGCATACCACATGTGTGGTATGCTACCCGGTGGTATGCTACATGTGGTATGCTACATGTGGTATGCTACATGTGTGGTATGCTACCCGGTGGTATGCTACATGTGGTATGCTACATGTGTTGTATGCTACCCGGTAAGCTGGTCAGACAATTGTTGTTGTTTGGATGAAACTGAAATTGATGAGTTTCATCTTTGAATTTGCAGTGTTCCAGCTCCTGAGGCAGCGGCTGTTAAGCTGCGAAACTCGGCCTGAGTCGGGCGTTACGCGAACACGTCTCTGTTTTAATAAATATTGGAAAAAGATTGAGGCATCTATTCTTTTTTTTGTTATCCTGCCAATTAAAGTTATCCAGCTACCCTGCTCTAAGCCACAACATGAGTTAGCGGAATAATTTATCCACCTAACTCCAAATACTGGAGTTAATCAGATGAGTTATTTGGCTAATTTAACCCAGTCCTGGGAGTCCCCCAAAACGTCTCTTACTTATTCGGCTAAATTTTAGCCTAATAATGACTTATCTGACTAACTTTTAGCTGAATAAGTGCCATAGATATTCCAATCTAATAGCTAGATTCATCAAAGTATAGTAATTTTCATATGAATAATGCCCTCATTAAGGAAAATGGGCAATGCTATACTAATTTTAGGGGGAAGAGAGAGAGAGAGAAAGCAAGAGAGACTATTTATAAGGCTTTCATAGTAGTCAACTATTTATCAGTATAGGAGGGCCAGCTAGTAACTCGAGGTGAGGATTTGATGGTTGTCTAAGGTTTTGAGGCCAGTTCTACATGCACAGTGAGATGTACGAACAGCTCAGTACACATCAGTGAAGATTTGGAGTGAGGAAAGTCACACAAAGCTGAGATTTCTACAGTGTTCTCTCACCCTACCTTGATGGACTCTCCTCACTCCAAATCATGTCAAATGCCCCTCATTTTCACTGTTCCCACCCCAACCTCTTCCCAATCCCACCCCTTTGAATAAATTTGAAACATTTGCATTTGTGCCGCGCGATGTGATATATATCGCGTGCGTAATGCCATTATTGTGGGCATTAGGGCCCTAAAGCCCAGTAATAACGCCATAATGCATTTTGATGAAAGCAGTTAGCTGATAACTTATACATTATCAAGTTAAATGCCTTTAGAAAATTAGAGATACTTATCACAAACAATATCCAAAATGAACAGTTCTGTGCAAATATTTTGATATGCTGTTCTCACAAGCAGTATTTCATCTGTACAGTTCTCTTCCTCTTGTTAAACTCATGGACCCTTGGACCGAGGTGTTGGCACACCCTGCAGGGAAGAGCCCTGCAGGTACCCATCTTTGGCAGGAGGAGTTGGACGAGGCAGAGGCCCAACTTGAGCTTCACCTTTATCTGCTCATGTGCCCCTCAGGTTGAGCCTTTGGGTGTTGGGGCTGGCAGATGTTAGGTGGGGGCCTTTGCTGATGGTTGGAAGGTCCATTGAGGTCGCTGGGCCAGAGTAGATGTAGTACAGGTGAATCCAGAAGCAGGCTGGGTTCAGTAGCAGGTGGCATTCAGGAACGTCCAGAAGGCAGGCTAAGGTCAATACCTGGTATACATCCGAAGGGAAAGGTGGGGATAGATAGGCAGGGCAGGAAGGCAAGGAGCAAAACAGGTGAGAAGACAAGGAGACAAGGAGACATGGAGATCTGAAGACTGAGGGACTGAAGAACTAACCACAGGAGTTGGAGACAAAGACAAGTACCACTGAAGACAAAGGCAAGGACTGCTGGAACTGAAGATGAGGATAAGGAACTGGAACTGAAGACTAAAAATGCTGAAGCAATTTGCCCAACAAGTTAAATGTAAGACATTAATAAGACAGGCTAAGAGAGAATTTGAAAATAAGTTGGCTGTAGAGGCAAAAACTCACAGTAAAAACTGTTTTAAATATATCCGAAGCAGAAAGCCTGTGAGGGAGTCAGTTGGACCGTTAGATGATCGAGGGGTTAAAGGGGCACTTAGAGAAGATAAGGCCATCGCGGAGAGATTAAATGAATTCTTTGCTTCGGTGTTTTCTGAAGAGGATGTTGGAGAGGTACCCATAATGGAGAGGGTTTTCATGGGTAATGATTCAGATGGACTGAATCAAATCACGGTGAACCTAGAAGATGTGGTAGGCCTGATTGACAAACTGAAGAGTAGTAAATCACCCGGCCGGATGGTATACACCCCAGAGTTCTGAAGGAACTAAAAAATGAAATTTCAGACCTATTAGTAAAAATGTATAACTTATCATTAAAATCATCTATTGTACCTGATGACTGGAGGATAGCAAATGTAACCCCAACATTTAAAAAGGGCTCCAGGGGCGATCCAGGAAACTACAGATTGGATAGCCTGACTTCAGTGCCAGGAAAAATAGTGGAAAGTGTTCTAAACATCAAAATCACAGAACATATAGAAAGACATGGTTTAATGGAACAAAGTCAGCATGGCTTTACCCAGTGCAAGTCTTGCCTCACGCAGCGACTCGAGTCTCCGGGCTGATCGCCGGGATCAGAGCCGTCCCTGCTCCTCCCTCGCGGCCGCCACTGCTCTCCTCCGCGGCCCGGATCCAAGATGGCCACCGCCATCCTTAGGCCCGAGGCCACGCCTCTTCATTAGACTTAAAGGGACCTCGTCCCTCTAATTGGATACAGCTGATTTCTATCCACAGGGTCAGAGGAAATATAAAAGGAGACTTCCTCTGACCATTCCTTGACTTGGCATCGTATCCTGTGAGCATTGTCTGAGTCTGCTTGCTTCGGTGAGTTCCAGTGTCTTGATTCCTTGTTCCAGTTCGTCTTGGTTTCCTGGTTCCTGACTTCGGATCGGGACCGCGGACCTCCAGCGGTGAAGACACACCTCCATCCTCGACGCCACGACTCTTCTCCGCTCCCACCGTCATGCCTGTCTACAGTGTCGAGGGTCCACCGGTCACATCTTCGGTTCCTGCCTCGCCACCCGACGGGAGAACCTTCGGGCCTTCCCCCAAGGTATTCCATCCTCCAGTTGGCCCAAGGGTCCACAAGCCTGAGCATAACAGTTTATTTGAAATCCACTTTCTTTATTTCTTTGTTTTTCTTACAAATTATGTGGTATATAAATAAATATTTAATAATATGCCAGTTAAGTTGATACATTGAGAAAACCAAGTGTGTGCATTGAAAACAAGAACTGTTGAATATAAATATTATGTTTGTAATAGTAAAATGGAAGTAACCATGGTTGAATGTTGGATAAGAAAAATGGGATGCTATTGTTCTCACTGAGAGATTGGATTTCGGAATCTACATTATATAATTCCCATTCATTTACTCCTGTATTATATTTATTTATTTATTTATTTTTAATTTTTATATACCGAAGTTCTTGTGGGAATTACAAATCACTCCGGTTTACATAAAACGATGAACTGCCCAACAGCGGAAGGGAGCTTTACATAGAACTGTAGAACATAAGGAACAATAAACCGGATGTCAATTTAACATAGTAATAATAAATATAATATAATATGTACATACAATTTAACTATTTAACGTAGTAGTGATGACCTGTCATCACTACTATATTATATAAACTGTGTTTATATTATATAAACAGTTTATATTATATAAACTGTGGAGTTGGGAATTCATATTGTGAGAAACAGAGGCAATAAGACGTAAAGAGACGAAGAGACTTTGTCTGTGATAAGCATACTCTGTTTTGTTTTATTTTTAATTTAAGAATAATCAAGATAATTTTGCAGATGAGATAATGCTTGTGAGATAACAGCATACAAGTTCTATGCAGAGAACTGCATTTGGGCCATTGTTTTTGAAAGTATACTCTGATTTTCCCATACTGCATGAGAGAGATTCATAGAATTGTGCAGTTGTTACACATGTAGAGAACACCATATTATGAGATATGCAAAGGACTATACAATTGGAACTTTTTCAGTGATAAGCATACTCTGATTTTTTTTATATATAGTGAACTTAATGTGAGTTTGCATTATTTTGAAGTATACTCAGAAGTCGTCATATCAAGAAATATATAGGTTGGGACACCATCTATGATAAATTTGATTTTTTATATACTGAAGTTTAATGAAAGTTTAGTGCTATTACGTTTTCATAATGTTTTTGCACATACAAATCTGTGTAAAATGATTTCTTAAAGAAATGTTGTGCACATCTCTGGAGACTATTAATATCTGAGATAAAGTTTGTCCAAAAACAACAACAAAAAGTTTTGTATTTTTTTTCAAGGATTTTTCAGATAAAGTAGAGAGGTTAATGATTAAAATTGGTATCAGCACTATTTGAAATCTGAGTGTATGAGACTTGGTTTTATGATACTCTATATCATTAATTTATGAAACATTTGCTAGAGGCTTTTTACTGTGCCACTGCATGGTATGGTTTTGTGATCCTCCTGTGTGCTTTTATTTTGTTTTCCCACTAATGCTTGATTAATTAGAATAAGACAAATACTATATATCCATTTACTTCATCTTTTATCATTTAACAATAAGAATAACAAGCAAGAAATAGTACAGGGATAATAAGCTTAGAAGAGAGAAACAGATGTAATTTAATGGTTGGAATATGTATGGTGAAAAACGTACAATTTTCATTTTGATTATAAGTCCAAAAGTAGGTCATGTCTTTGTCATCAAGGTTAAGGTTGCTTCAGAAAGAAGTTTTTGATAATGGGAACTTCTATGCTGTGGGCATGCGAACAAGAGCATGTGAGTTTGGGAACTGGGAAACACAATGACTTATAACAATGGAGGGGAGAAGAAAGATATAGGAAAGCATAATCATGAATACATTTAAATGGGATGGAAAGAAATACATTCATGAAATTTGACTGAGAGCCAGTGGACAGAATTAATTGGAAGAGTAGCGTGGAATTTTAGGAGCTGCAGTACTTGAGATGCAGAATAAGATCAATTTGAAAAAAAATATTTAAGCAGGAAAAAAGGTAGTGTTAAGCAAAATGTGGCACATGGTGGAAGATCAGATTTTATTAATGCTGGTGTGGATGTGTGGCTGGAGAGAGAGGTGGAGAGCTGGACTGAGAGTTATTTCCAGGCCTTTGGAGGACAGCCATTATGTCTTCCTTATTGAGACAGTATGTGCTCAGAAACATATAAGACACTTTTTAGATGCGTTTCACAAAACGATAGAGCACCTATATGGGAGGCTATGTCTTTCTGCCCACCCATGCATACATAGAAACATAGAATACAACAGCAGATGAAGACCGTACAGCCCATCCAGTCTGCCCACAAGCATCTCCTGCTCAGCTTTATAGTCCCTTCCTCTTCCTCAGCAACCTTCTGTGCATCTTAAATTCTTGTATCTACAACTTCCACAGGAAGGCTATTCTATGCATGCACCACCTTTTCTGTAAAGAAATACTTCCTTAGATTAATCTAAATCTGAATCTACCTCCATTTTTCTTCATCTCATGACCCCTTGTTCCAGAGCCTTCTTTCTGATGAAAAAGTTCACCTCGTGCATTTATTCCTTGAATGTATATAAATGTCCCTGTCATATTTTCCCTTTCCCTGAGGACAATCCTCACACATCAAATAGATCATGGCACAAAATTTTGACTTCAGACATTCTAAAACCTTTGGGCATACCCTATTGAACATTAGTCACATGCAGCCTGTGTCCAAGTGTCCCACTGACCCTCTTATCCTCAAAGATATATATATATATTTACATCTTTAAATCTGTCTCCCTGTTCTGTATAATAAAGACCATTGACCATTTTAGTAGCTGTCCTCTGGACTGTCTCGGATCTGCTTTCTTACTTACTTACTTACTTCTAAGTAAGTACTGTCTTACTTCTAAGTAAGAAAGTCATTATTACATAGAAACAGAGAAATGACGGCAGAATAAGACCAACAGGCATATCCAGTTTGCCCAGCAAGCTCTCACACTTATTTTCCCATACCTTTCTGTTACCCTGACTGATGAGTTCAGGGCACTTATTGGTAACTTTTTTATTCCAATTTCCTTCCACCCCCGCCATTGATGCAGAGAGCAGTGTTGGAGCTGCATCAAAGTGAAGTATAAGGCTTAATGTTTGAGGGTAGGAACCTTCATAACGAGAAGTTACCCTGATGTTTGTATACTCATACTGCTCAGATCAATGCCTTGTTAAATGTTGTCTGGATGTAAATCCTCTTTTCCTCATTCCCCTCCTGCCGCTGAATCAGAGAGCCACGCTGGATATGCATTCAAGGTGAAGTATCAGGCTTGATTGGTTTAAGGTAGTAACCGCCTCAGCAAGCAAGCTACTCCCACATTTATTTGTTTAACCAGGCTGTTCAATTCAGACCGTGTTGGTTGTTGTCTGAATGTAAATCCTATTTCTTCATTCCCCCCTGCCGTTGAAACAGTGAGCTGTGCTGGATATGCATTCAAAGTGAAGTATCTGGTTTAATTGGTTAGGGGTAATAATCATTGCAATAAGCAAGCTACTCCCATGCTTATTTGTTTACCTAGACTGCAATTCAGTCCTTGTTGGTTGATGTCCTGATTTGAATCCTCTTTTCTTCATTTCCCCCTGCCGTTGAAACAGTGAGCTGCTCTGGATATGCATTCCAAGTGAAGTATCAGGCTTAATTGGTTTGGGGTAGTAACCGCCACAACAAGCAAACTACTCCCATGCTTATTTGTTTACCCAGACTGTGCAATTCAGTCCTTGTTGGTTGTTGTCTGAATGTAAATCCTCTTATCTTCATTCCCCCCTGCCGTTGAAGCAGAGATCAATGCTGGATATGCATTGAAGTGAAGTATCAGGCTTAATTGGTTTGGGGTAGTAACTGCTGCAACAAGCAAGCTACTTCCACACTTATTTGTTTACCCAGACTGTGCAGCCTTGTTGGCTGTTGCCTGAATGCAAGTCCTCTTTTACACATTTATTCTTGCTGTTGAAGTATAGAGCAAAGTTGGAGTCGCATTAACCATGTGAACGTTTATTGAATAAAGGTATTAATCACCAGGTTCTAGCCGTCATTCCCGCAAGCCACCCCCATGCTTCTTCTCTTCATTCCCATCCTCTAGACTTTATGATCCTCTAGGCTTTATGGATCTAAAGTGTTTATCCCTCGCCCCATTGAAATCCTTCTCAGTTTTGGTCTTCACCACTTCCTCCAGAAGGGCGTTCCAGGCATTCACCACCCTCTCCATGAAGAAATACTTTCTGTCATTGGTTTTTAGTCTTCCTCCCTGGAGTTTTAAATCGTAACCCCTGGTTCTGCTGATTTTTTTCCAACGGAAAAGGTTTGTCGTTGACTTTGGATCATTAAAACCTTTCAAATATCTGAACGGATTACGATTATGGATTTCCTTTAAAGCTTACTCTCTTTATCTTAGAATTCCATGTCACATAAAGTTAACATATCAGTGCTCCTTAGAGTTGATACATCATGTTGAGCTCGGTTAATTATTTATGAGATCACACCAGTCAATAACTCAGTAGAGATACATTCTTAAAAAAGAGTATGATTTTTATTTTACATGTGGAAAGTATTTAATTGATCAAGTCATATCATAGATACAGGAAAAAATCAAAATGGTTTCTTACCAAATACGAGTTAAGTCTGCCAGCGTCTTGGGCATGCCATACTCGGGAGAGCACAGCAGCCCTGAGCATCTGGATTTCACGGTATATATATACCCTTTCTCTTGCAGACCTTTATGGCTTATACTAATTCTATTTCAATATTAATTAAGTTAAACTATCTCAGAGACGTCTGGCCTCATGTGTACTGATTATTAAACAATTACATATATGTCAGGTTACATGTCCAGAAAAGTTTAGCTATAAAAATCCTTTAATCTTTACATCAGATGTGCTTTGTTGAACTACCTGTGTGCCTTGATCTTGCTTCATCAATCTATCTAATTGACAGAAGAGCACCTGATTACAGATTTCTAACTTTAATGCATAAGTAAAGAAATTTCAAAATAACATAGGCAAAAAGCATCTAAAGCTCCTAATGACTAAAATACTATTTGCAATAGGCATATGTCTATACTAATTGTAAAGGTCAAAAGACATCATCATTTTTCTAGACTTTGGTGTTATTTAAGACACAAACTCTAGAAACTTTGACAAGATAAAATACATCAGTTATGAAGGTCACTTTCTGTTTCTTATCTTAACAAAGTGCTAGTTTTTTCCCATTTCTAACAACTGCAGGTGTTCTGAGAAAGAAGAGAGAAAAAAGTATTCTTTTTAAGAATATAAAAAAAATTAAACAAGAAGCGACATCACACTAGAAACGGCAGTACAGCACTAGTCATTTCAATGGTCCAAAATGGTTCAGAGGTTACTGATTTTCACACTTCTGTGTTTTAGATGTACAGGGGACCTAGGGGACCATGTCATGACCAACTCTATTTGTTTTATATCCTTTTGAAGATGCAGGCTACAGAAATGTACATGCTACTCCAAATGAGGTCTTACCAGAGACTTAAATGGACAATATCACCTCCTTTTTCTTGCACCCAAATATCCTTCTGGCTATTACCATCACCTTTATCTCCCTTTTTGGCCACCTTAAAATCATAAGGTATGGTTTTCCCCAGATTCTGCTCCTGTTTTGCACATTTACTATTTATTTAAAAATTATTTGTATACCACTTTTACAATTAAAGTTGGTCAAAACAGTTCACAGGTAAAGTATACATAATAAAAACATAAAAATATAAAAGCATAACAATCAGTCATAAAGAACTTTATCCCATCAGGAGTGGGCAATTCTGGTCCTCGAGTGCCACAAACCAGTCGAGTTTTCAGGATATCCCTAATTTATTTATTTATTTAAAATGTTTGTATTGTGTAACTTCCAAATATAAACACTTGTCCATGGTGGATCCCTAATGAATATGCATGAAATAGATTTGTATACAACAGTAGCAGAAGGCATGTAAATCTCTTTCATGCATAATCATTAGATTTGTATACAGCACTAGCAGAATGCATGCAAATCTCTTTCATGCATATTCATTAGGGATATCATGAAAACCCAACTGGTTTGCGGTCCTTGAGGATTGGAATTGCCTACCTTTGCCCTATATTGTACTGCTCCCTTGGGTATTTACAACCTAAATGCATGACCCTGCATTTTTTAGCTTTAAATCTTAGCTTCCAGACCAATCCTCAAACTTTAATATTATTATTATTATTATTATTTAAGACTTTTATATACCGACATTAGTATGCAAACATCATACCGGTTTACATTGCAACTAAAAGACTGAAATTACAATCAACAGGGAGGGGAAGGGGGAGAGAGTAACTACAAAGTGCAGAAGGTATTGAATTAAAAAACATTAACTTTAAACGGTAACAGGCTAATTACAAAAGACTATATACAATTTAAGTACCACTTATATGAGGACTGTTCATGAAGTTAAAGGTGAGGCGGTAGATGGAGACAATTATTCTGGGTAGGCCTGTCGGAAGAGCCAAGTCTTTAGTTTCTTTAGTTTCTTTCTGAACTTAGAGTAGCATGGCTCAAGTCGGGAGGGAGTTCCATTGTTTGGGGCCTGCAATGGAGAGTGCGCGATCCCTTGTGGCGGAGAGGTGGGCTTTTTTGATAGGAGGTATTGATAGGGTACCTTTGTTGACAGACCGAATGGGTCGGTCAGAGCGTATGGGGCAAAAGGGTTCATCAAGCCAGTTCGAGTTGTAGGAGTAGATGGATTTGTGAATTATGGTTAAAATTTTAAAGAGAATGCGGGATGCTATCGACACCTTCCAGTTTATTTACCCTGTTACAGATTTTAGTATCATTCGCAAAAAGGCAATCCTGATGGCCCTTTCTCAAAGCACTTACAAAAATGTTAAACAGAATCAGACCAAGGACTGATCCCTGTGGCATACCAATGGTTACCCCCTTTCCTCAGAGTGAATTCTATTTATCACTATCCTTTGTTGCCGACCACTCACCCAATTTTTACTCCAGTCAAGTACTTTATGAGCTATACCTAGGATGCTCAGTTTGTTTTTAAGTCACCTATGCAGAGCCGTGTCATAGACCCTGCTGACATCTAAGTATATTGCATCTCGCACTCTCCTCTGATCTATCTCTCTGGGCAACAGACAAAGTAATTGATTTGATTCATCTGACAAGACCTACCTCTGATATAAACATAATGTCTCGGATCCTGTAATCCATTGATTCCAGAAACTGCACTGTCCTCTGTTTTAGCACCAATTCCTTTAATTTACTCACCATGGAGGTCAGGTTATTCTGCTTGTAGTTTTCAGACTCTTCCTTAATTCCACTTTTGTGAAGAAGAACCACCTCTGCCTGCCTCCAGGCCTTTGGAACCACTCATGACTCTAAAGTAGCATTGAAAAGGTCAGATGGTAGAGCTATGAGAACTTGCCTAAGTTCCCTTAATACCCTCAAATGTATCCCACCTGGCCCTATTACATCTATTTTTAGTTTTGCTAGCTGCCTGCTAGGCAGCCTCCCCACCAGCAGAGATCCTCATGGAGCCATGTTCTCACATGCGCTTTAGCCACCTTCTTGATGGTCCCATGACTCAGCAAAGCCAGTCTTATTAAGCAAAGCTGCTCCCAGAACTCAGTACATCTTCATTGAGTCACTTTGGCTCCTTGCATTGGCCATACTTGCTACTGAATTGCTTCTGTGACCTTCTTGATCCTGCCTTGCCTTGTGGCCTCCTCATCCTTCCAGCCCTGCCTTGTGTCCTCGGCCTTCCAGCCTTGCCTTGTGGCCTCCTCGGCCTTCCAACTCTGCCTTGTGGCCTCCTTGGCCTTTCAGCCCAGTTCTGCAGCCTTCTTGGCCTTCTGGCTCTGCCCTCTGGCATCCTCAGCCTTCTAGCCCTGTCCTCAGACCTTCTCAGCCTGCTAGCCCTGCCTTGCAACCTTTGGGCCTTCTAGACTTCTTTCCCTGCCTTGTGATCTGCTTAGGTCCTTTTCTGTTCTATCGTGTTTGTGTTAGGATACTTGCTGTACTTAGTTCCTTGTTACATGTGTATGTGTTCTTTGCTCTTGTTACATGTGTATGTGTTCTATGGTCCACTCCTAGTCATGTCTTTACAGTCCAGTCCTAGTCCTATCCTGTTTTGTCCTGCCCTTGTCGGCCTCCGACTTATTTCTAATCACAGCCCTGTCTTCAGATCCAGTCCTTGCATCCACTTCCGACCCTGGCCTGCAGTTCTGCCTTTCAAGACCCACCATGTCTCTAGCTCCAGGCCGTGCCTCCAGTACCAGCTGTGTTTCCTGTTCCAGCTAAGTCCTATTGACCACCAGAACCGGAGGGCTTAATCCAAGGGGGAGGTGGCTGGTTCAGGCATAAGATCCGGTCTGGCCTTGCCCCAGAGTGGCCCTGCTTGGGAAAATCTCAGACCCAGTCTACCTGACCGTAATACCTTGCAAAAACATTCTTCTGAAATTGTTTGTGATCTAACTCACTTCCATGTGTTTGCACATGCTAAGCTGGACAAACAGAGCAGGCAGACAAGAGCCAGAAGCCACTGTGGTAGCCAAGGCCCTACCACCTGAAGAAGAGGAAGACGTGGTGGCTGCCGCCACAGCCCTCTTTCTTGAATTTTGATGCTGTAACAAACTCACTCACCAAAGAAAAACATTGTGAATGGTGCATGGAATAGTAAAGTCGTGTATTCTAAAGAACAAGTTAGTTTTTTTTATATTCCAAACATTATACATAGCAGTGGTATTCACTTCTAGTCCACGAGGGCTGCAAATGGGTCAGATTTTCAGGATATCCCCAATGAACATGCATGAGATAGCTCTGCATACAATTAAGGAACTGTGCATGCAGATCTTCTTGATGCACATTCATTAGGTTTATCCTGAAAACCTGACCCATTTGCGGCCTTTGAAGACTGGAAGTGAACACCACTTGTATAGAATGTTATGAGTTATCACCCTATGCTTGTCACATTAATACCTTGGTATCATTGTCTGTAATCACCACTGCATCACTTTTTTGACTAGAAATTTCCTTTGCAAGGTTATGAAATCCAGGTCGTGTTGAGAAGAATGGTAGGTCTGCCAATGGGACATTGTGGATGTCCCCAAAAGGCCTGTTTTTTTTGTGCACTCTGAATGTATGTAAGAACTCATTGATCCCTCGTTGTTAGAGAAGATCTTAAATAGCTCCTGTACCTTAGTGTAAGAGCACCAGGTGCGGGAGGGTAAGGCTGTTCTTACTAGATTTTTCATTTAACCATCTGAAACATCCATCGGCTTGCTTGAATGGATGTTCCCATGCATTTCTGCATCTATTGCTGGGAACCTGAATTGAGATCATTTTGTCCAGATCAGTGCATCAGCAATGTTATGCAAACCTGAAATACGTTGAACCCTGTTCCGTTTCACGCTGTCAAAATAACACCATCTCCTTTAACAGACTGACCAACTGACACTTTTAGGTGTCAGTTAATGACCTCAATCACTCCCATGTTGTTCAATTGAAACATTACAATCCTGAAGCTGAAATCTCTACCCCTGATAACTAGTGACTCTAAAACTGGCAGTAATTCATGGAATGTGGTATTACTCATTACATGCTTCAGATGCTAATTTAAAGATAGTACTTCTGCGTACCAGAGAAGTTCCTGAAATGTAAACCCTGAAGCCATTACCTCCTAATGCATAAGTACATATGTGAAGACTGTAAGTGCTTGCCATAAGGCTATCCCAATGAAGCACTATAGAAATTTAGACCAAATCTCAAGTCCTGTTTTGTAATCTATTGAAATTGTGATGCTTGAGCCTGATGTTGTGGCCAACCTCCTGAGAAAGGCTCACCTCATTGGCATGATTTGAAAGGCAAAGTTTAGCTATCCTGTTAATGACTGTAGTTGCCTGAGGATTACATTTTTTGTCTGCCATGCCCTAGTGAGGTTGTCTGTTAACTTGGCTGTCTTATTTTCTGGGATGCGTAATAACATTTGGATGATCTGGCAGGGGCCTTGGGATTTCTCTTCAGCTAGTGAGCTTCTAAAATTGTGTGCCGCTCTTGTGAAGGTGCTAACTTATGTCCAAGCATACATGAGACCTGACAGAGCTAACAGATAAAAAGGCATCCAGGTAGTGCACTTTACTATTGTTTCTGGCCACTTGGGCCCTATTGAACCAAACAATTGAAGGTTTCAAAGTATTCATAGGCAATAATAAAGATCATGACATACATTTGCAAAATAATAGCCACCTAGGAATTTGAGTGAATAAAAAGAATCTGGTTGCATGGGCAGATGACAGAATGCCAACCCTATATCTGTCTTTGCCATCAGAACCCAGGTCCACATACTCTAATCGAACTGAAAGGTTGATTGAAGACTATGTCCTGTATAGAATACAGAGATGCATCAAAGAACTTGTTCTCACCATGCAACTGAATAGGATAAGTCAGGTCAGATGTAATTTACCTTCTTCTTTCTTAGAAACCCAGTGCAGGTAGTTTGAAAATATCCCCCATAATTAAACCTTATAGGAACTAAGCAAGAAATAGCATCAGGGAGTGACCATAGGCGTTAAACAAAGGCAGGTCAACATTAAAAATGCTCAGTGACATAATGACTTGATTCATAAAGCTTTTTTCTCATTCTTGGTCTATGGCATGACCAACCTGCTCTAAGCTCCTTTTGAGTATGTCATGGCGGGAACCTCGGGGACATCCCCACCACATGATGTCACTACCTCTGGGTATTTAGCTTCCGCTCTCCATTCCAGCTCGAGTTAGCAAGGAATCTCCCTCCTGATCTCTGCCTGTTACCAGATGCCTTCGCTCTGAGTAATTTTGCTCCGGAATGACTTAGCTACCCACTCCTCGGGGGCCTTGCCTCACTCCTTCCTAACCTCCGGGGATACCAACTTCTGAAGGACGCTTAAGGTACCCACTCCTCAGGGACCTTGCTCTGTCCTGGACCTCCATCCTCAAGGGTTCCTCTCTACAGCAGCTACCAGTCTCAGAGTGAACACCTCAGCTCTTGGTCTATCTCTGCCTTGTCTCACCTCTGCTATTGTAGATTCTCGGCCTACCCCGCATCGCGGACCACCTCCCCTGATGGCGTCGGCGTTTCTCCCTGACGCTGGCATCTCTTGCAGCGTTGTTCCGCGCGAATCGGGGCTTGGCCACGACCCCCTATGACGTCAGATGCCGACGGGATTTGGATTGTGCGGGAGATTTGCCTTTTTATTGAGAGTCTTCTCTCTTGTTTCCTGCTTCGGCCACAAGTGCGTTTAGGAGTCTCTCTGTTGGTTTATTTCCCTGCCGCTTGCTGCCTGCTTGACCTGGACTGTCTCTGGATTACTCTGCCTGCCGCCTGCCTTTGGATTATCGCTTTGGTTCCTGTTGTCTGCTGCCTGCCCTGACCTGGACTGTCTCTGGATTACCCTGCCTGCTGCCTGCCTTTGGATTATCGCTTTGGTTCCTGTTGTCTGCTGCCTGCCCTGACCTGGACTGTCTCTGGATTACCTGTCTGCCGCCTGCCTCCGTCACTGCTACGGGTTTTCTGGATAACCTGGCGTATCCTACCTGACGACCCGTTGTGAGTTTTCAGTTCCTTGTGCCTCATCTACTCAAGGTAAGCGGTCACCGACCTTGGTTCCACTCACCTAGTATAACACTACCTTCTCTGGCATATCATCTGTACCCAGGTTCTCGGCCTACCCCGCTCTGCAGACCACTACCGGACTCATCATCCTCTCAAGACCTGGTGAGACTCTTTATCTGCACTGCAGAGTACAGACTGGACTACGCCATCAGAGATTCTTCTCTTCTGGCTGGGCTCACAACCCGTTCCCCAGGCCACCAACTACATTGCTGTATAATAAAGCCTCTTGTTCCGCTGTGTGTATTACTGCTAAGAACCAGCCTATCACTACAAGTCCCCACAGGGTTCTGCCCTGTGGGAGGAGTCATCTCTTGTAGTGACCAGGGGTTCACAACTCAATGTCTCGAACAGATTGCTAACTTCATGGACCCAGCTCAGCTCTCAGTCTTACAAGCCATTCGTGGCCTGGCCCAGGGGACCACCGAGCAGCAAAAATCTTTGGAAAAACTATCTATCACCTTCAACCAGTTGAACGCCCGACTGAACGCACCAACGGCTCTGGAGAGAGAACTCTGTCCACAAGTGGTTTCTGTTCATACCACTATATCACTACCAGCTCCTACATGCTTCTCTGATGCCCTGGGGTGTAGGGGCTTTATTAATCAATGCTATATGCATTTCTTGTTGCAACTGAATTACTTTCCCACTGCTGTTTCCAAGACTACTTATATCCTATCGCTACTCAATGGAAGAGCCCTGGCCTGGACTTCATCTCTCTGGGAACGCAACGACCCTGTTTTAAATGACCTGCCTAGTTTCCTCAACTTATTCAAGTCTGTGTTTGATGACCCCGCTCATCAGACCATAGCAGGGTCTACTCTTCTCCAGCTTCAACAAGGAAGCAAGCCTTTACTGGATTATGTTATTAAATTTAAAACATTGTCATCTGAACTTCACTGGGACTTGGGATGTCTATGTTCTATATTCCTATAGGGCCTCAACTCCCGTATCAAAGAAAGATTCCAGGGTGTCTGGTAATTCACGAGAACTAGCGGCTCGTGAATTATCAGACACCCTGGAATCTCTCTTTGATTTAGCTGGGAGAGTAGATCACTGGATACATGACCAGACCCAGGAGACCAAGAGCCCCAAGAAGCACACCTCAGGAGGTAACCACCTCAGGATCATGCATACGGCCTCTACCCAACCTGCTGCACCCAGTGAAGAGGATGAACCCATGCAGTTAAGCCGCAGCCATTTAACCTCTAAGAAGAGACAGTTTCACAAATGCATGGGCCTCTGTATGTACTGCAGTCAATCCGGCCATGCTGTCCAGACTTGCCCTATCTGTCCGGAAAACTAGCAGACCTAGGATCCACTGGAGGACTCTTCCTTGGTCTGATTACACCCTCTCCTCCATTATCTCTCCCTGTCTCTCTCATCTCCAGAAGTCTTGAGTTTCAGACATTTGCACTTGTAGATTCAGACACCGGAGGAAATTTCATCTTCAAAAGGCTAGTAGAACATCTGTGAATTCCCACTACTCCGATGGCTACTCCACTTCTGCTGTCATCCAGTGCAAAGGCCCATATGCCTTCTCCTTCTTAGTCATCAAGAAAGCCATTCACCCCATGGTACTTGGTCTGCCTTGGCTGCAGGAACACACACCCCAGTTCAATTGGACTACTATGGAGCTTTCACAGTGGGGATCTGGCTGCCACGACAGATGTCTGTCAAGAGTTACACCTTTACAATGTATGTCAACTACTCCATTACTACCTGGCCTACCACCGCAGTATGCGTCTTTTCAGGACGTCTTCTTCAAGCAAGCAGCAGACATTTTACCTCCACATAGAACCTTTGATTGTGCGATAAATCTTAAGCCTTAATCTGAACCGCCCAAGGGAAGGGTTTACCTCCTCATTATCTGAGACTGAGGCCATGTCGGCCTATATCCAAGAAAATTTGCAAAAAGGCTTTATCGGGCCCTCTAAGTCCCCAGCAGGGTTTTTTTTTTTTGTTGGAAAGAAGGATGGTTCCCTTCGCCCTTGTATTGATTACAGAGCTCTCAATGAAATTACCATCAAGGTAATTTCTCTACCGCTGATAACCAAGTTGTTTGACAGACTTCAGGGCGTTAAAATCTTTACCAAACTGGATTTGACAATGGCCTACAACTTGGTCCGAATCCATCATGGGGATGAGTGGAAAACAGCCTTTAACACCCGTGACGGACACTTTGAGTACTTAGTCATGCCCTTCGACTTACACAATGCACCAGCGGTGTTTCAGAATATGATGAATGAAATCCTGCGAGACTTACTGTACCAGTGCATGGTGGTATACTTAGATGACATCCTGGTCTTCTCTCAAGACCTTCATACGCATCAGGCAGATGTGGTAAAAGTACTTCAAAGACAAACACAAAGCTTGAGAAATGTGCTTTTCATCAGGAATCTGTGCCCTTTTTAGGGTACATCATGTCCAAAGATGGTTTTCAGATGGATCCCCAAAAGATGAGAAGCATCCAAGAGTGGTCACAGCCTACAGGGTTAAAAGCCTTATGCCATTTTCTCGGCTTCACGAACTACTACCGTACATTCATCAAAAATTATTCCACCTTGACTGTACCACTCACGGCCATGACCAAAAAAGGGGCCAATCCATCCCGATAGTCCAAAGAAGCCAAAGCAGCCTTTCAAACTTTCAAAGAGGCCTTTCAAAGGAAGCCTTGTCTTCGCCACTTGGTCAGAGTCGCACTCTAGCCATGCTCCAATGTTTTTACTGGTGGCCTACTATGAAAACTGATGTTTAAGCCTACATGACCACTTGTGCCACCTGCGCAAGACAGAAGCCCCCTGCCAGACATTCCTGGGGTCTCCTTCAAACTCTGCCTGTATCAGAGGAACCATGGACACACATTGCAACTGACTTCGTGGTAGATTTAACTCATTCCCATGGGAACAACACAATATGAGTGACTGTTGATCGTTTCTCGAAAATGGCACATTTTGTGGCACTGCCAGGCCTACCATCCATGGCTGAACTAGCCAAGTTGTTTGTGAAGCACATCTTCTGCTTCCACGGCATGCCCAAACACATTTTGTCAGACAGAGGCATTCAGTTTACCACAAACCTTTGAAGAGCATTGTGTCGGAAGTTCGACATTTCGTTGAACCTATCCTCAGCCTATCACCTGCAATCCAACGGACAAACAGAGAGAAAGAATCGGATGCTTAAACAAATCTTGCGCTCATACGTGAACTCTAGACAAAGCAACTGGGCTGAACTACTCCCCTGGGCTGAGTTCGCTCTAAACTCGCATCCTGCTTGTGCTACAGGGTCAACACCATTTCAAGTGGTATATGGTCATCAACCATTACCTCCATTGCCTCTGCCACTATCCGTGACTTCCCCAGCAGCTCAAGCCACTGCAACTGAATTATAAAAACTGTGGAGACAAACCAAGGATTTGATTCTCAAGGCGGGCCAAAGGGCCAAGAAGTCGTATGGCGCTCATCACAGGAAGGCACCCCAGTTCCAACCAGGGGACAAGGTATGGCTCAGTACAAAGTTCCTTCACCTTAAACTACCTTCTGCACGCTTTGCACCACAATACATTGCACCCTTCTCCATCCTCCGATGTCTTGGGAATCTGACTTATAGTTTAAAACTACCTCCATCCATGAAGATTCACAATGCCTTTCATATGGCACTACTAAAACCACTCATCCTTTCCAAGCTCTCCATCAAGAATCCGGAGCCCACTCCGCTTGATGCTGAGGAGGATATCGCATATACAGTCGATGACATCCTGGATGTCCGCAAAAGAGATAAACGATGGGAGTATCTTATCTCCTGGAAAGGATACGGACCGGAGGAGAACTCTTGGGAGCCCGCTGTCAATATCTTCGACAAAGACATGATCCGAAGCTTCCATCAGTCGCATCCTCGGAAACCCCCTGCAAGGGGGCCTAGGAGGGACCCTAAGAAGGGGGGTACTGTTGCGTCTGTCAGTCACAGATGGCTGCGCCCTCTCTGCCTCACCTCTCTTTCTTCTTTTTCTGCTTCATTGGGCAAGATGGCTGCCTCCGCCACTCCTTGCCGACCTCTCCGGCATTCCCCAGTCCAGCATTGGCGATTGCGTTCACCATTTTTCCTCTGAGGTCACCTAGGCACGCGCGCATCGGCCTTCCTTTTGAGTATGCCATGGCGGGAACCTCGGGGGCATTCCCACCGCATGACATCACTATCTCCAGGTATTTAGCCTTCTGGACATTCCGTCAGTTTGTTTGGCCAGGTCCATCTCTCTAGAATTCCATACCTAACTTTCTTTGCCAAATATCCAATAGACTACAATTTAAGAAATCTCTGAAAACATATCTTTTTCAGATTGTTTCAAAATTCCGATAACTGAACACTCATAAATACTCATTTTTTCCTTTACAAAAATTCCCTCCCTGCCCTTTTTCACCCCCCCATCCCCCCTCTCTCCACCCTCCCCTGATACAACAATACTTCATACGGTCTCTCTGGCACTTGATCATGTTGTGGGTTTTTTTTTTTTATTTATATTAGCATACCTCTGTTTCTATTATTATTTTAAGCCTATTTTATTGAATTAATTTTTGTAATTTTTCTAGTCCTTATTTTATTTTATTACTGTTTTTTAATTTATTATTGTAAACCGTTTTGATTAAACCAAATTTGTAAAAGTGGTATATAAACACTTTTAAATAAATAAAATAAATAAATAAGTGAGGGGATAGATTGAAGACATAACTATCAAGAGGTGGAGCCTTCCTTGAGCAGCCATGAGTGAGATATGGATACAAGTGATATTCTGGTACCTACCATTATGCTATTATATTGAATATTTATACTAATGAATGATTAACAGAAAATGTGAATTAATTGTCCAATATATCAATCCCCTGATCTGAAAATCTGTAGCTCTTTTTTTCTGACAGCTAACTCAATGCTTATGTAGGGAGAAAAAATCTTTACCTCTGGCTCTTATCACCTACCCAGTTGGCCTACAGATTGATTAACAGGTAAAAAAGACAAAGCAGCAAATCTGAATTCTGAAAACCTGTCCTATCAAGAAATAAGCAAGCAATATTGAACTCCCAATTTTTCTAAGCATGGGGAAGGCCGTTTTCAAAGCCTTTCGCATGGCTAAAAGATGTTTTACCCATGCAGATCAGCCATCTGAAAACTGCCCTCCCTTAATGCACTTAAAGGTGCACATAATCTTCCACACTGTTTGTACTTTTAGTCCCATTAAAATAAAGCATTGCTGGGGGACATATCTTGGTTGAGGGAGTCACGTCAATTTCCCCTCAAAAGGCACCCACACAAAAGCAGGTGCTAGTGTCCATGGCATGTTTCAACACAAAAGTGCATGTGCATTTTCTGTATGAAACTTGGGGCAACGTCCATGGGTTAACAAGCGCCAGTGGCCTTTATCCCAAAATGTATAGTTTGAAAATTCCACACACACACACAGCCCCCTTCCAAAAAATGTTTTCCTTCTTGTACAACAAGCACGAACATTATCTGTTGAACAGCATATCTGGGCAAGAGGCAGATATCTATTTTTTTTTTCTTACAGCCTTTTCACATCTGAGAAACATGTTTGTGTTGAATGGCTGGAGGGTGACTCAGCCGTGGGTCAGTGCAAAAACATTTTTTGAATGCCTGGGAAGCTTTCAAAAATGATGTGCAAAATGGCTACGCTGTCTCTAGATGCATTTTCATACTGTGTTTGTCCATTTAGTGCTAAAGAGAAAGAAAGCTTTCTTACTGATAAAAAACCAAACCAAACCAAACAGGGCAGTGTGGTCAGTTGGGGAAGCAGAAGATATTTGGGATTTAAAGAGCTTTGCTGATTTGTCTGGTCTGCTTTTCAGTCAGGGCACAGAATGGGGTGGGATTAGTTTGTTTGCAGGATGAGAAATGTGGCAAAGTTCTTATAAATGCTATTGTAACCTTTGCACTGTAGGCGTAAATGTTTGAATTTTGCACTGTTGCTATTAATGCATAGTTGACCTTTGCATGGTTGGTATAAATATGGAGTCCACATTAATACCAACAGGAGAGCAGCCGGCAGAGTGTGTAATGAGATCATCTGTGTAAATGTATGTCCACGCCTTATATTATATAAAGAAATGTTTAGGATTTTTTTTAGCTAGGACCCTTGCTTTCAGTCCTTGATCACTACAGAATAAATATAATTGAATTACTCCAAAATAAATATACATCTCAGAAATGGCCATTCATACTGACTGAGCTAAGATGTCCACATCTCCTTGCTACGATGCCGTTTCTTGAGTGGGTTCCCTGCATAGGTGAGAGGATTTGTACACAGGCCTGTATTAAATAGCTTGAGGAAATAGTTTGATGGCTATACAGAGCTTGATAGGATAGATTGGATTTCTTTTATCATGAATTTATGACATTACTTAAATTTACATATTGTAAAATATTCGGATTCTGTGAAGTCCCCTGAACTTTTCCAGCAACAAATCACAGTCCCGACTTCTGGTTAAGTTATTTTAGATCTAATTTGGCAAATTATTACAGAGCTTAAACCAGTTTTACATCCTAAAGTCATTTCTTTGGAAGGGGCTGCTATGGATTTGAATAACCAGATGAGTTTCAGAACAGCACAAAGAATTTATTATTTTTTTTTAAAAAGAGACTGGATCTGTTAAGAAGACTAATGTTAAACTGGGTTAAACTAATGGAAGTTAATCTAGGTATAAAAAGAAGACTGGAGGAGAATTCTTTTAATTATCGCAATATTAATTTTCTGTGCATTAAGAATGCTTTATTTGTTGAGTTATCTAAAACATATTTGGATGAATGTCTACAAATTCCTATGGAAGCATTTCCTCCTATATTGAAGGCTTACAGCCTTCCAGTCAGGCAGACACAATGAATGATTTGATTATCTCGACTCTTACATGCTTTTTCACAGCACTGTGTAAGCTGATTAATGCCATAGAAGTGATAGGTGTAGGTAGTAGTAGTAGTAGTAGCAGCAGTAATATCACTTGACTCTGAATCGGTTTTAGATTTCAGCCAAGAATTAGTAGTAAATAACTCTATCAGCTACATTCCTTGTCCACTCAAGGACTGTATTTTGGAAGCCCTTTTTTTTTTTTTTTTTTTTTTTTTTTTTTTTTTAAAGGAATTGAGTTATTTGTGTTTTTGGCTCTAAGGTCATCTTGCATGAGGATATTTGTCAAGAAGGAAAAAGATCCTGTGAAGCATGAAGTTATATCTTTGGGGAATAATTATTCTGATAGATGTAAAATTAAAATCCAGAGGTTTCATGTGTATATTCTGGAACTCTAACCTGTTGACTGCTTTTACCTTAGGAAGAAAAGAAAAATAAGCTCTAATGTTCATGTAGTGATACTGTTTCTTGGCTCTTCTTTACTCTTCAGTGGCTTCCTTGTTTCAGAGTCTACTAGTGGAAGTAATATTACATTTTTTTTATTTATTTATAAGCATTGGATAATCTGCCTTTTTCCAAGAATGGGCTTTAAGGTAGATTACAACACATTTAGATCACCAGACACATTCGAACAGCTTTCAGTCAGAATCAGAATTTGCAGTCCAGTTTGAGCGTTCAGGAAATTAGGTTGGGTGCTGGAGGATCTCTGGTTGAAGAGCCATGCCTTGGCTTTTTTTTTTTCCCTGAACTTAAGGTAGCGTGGTATTTTGTTCCAAATTTTCGGAGTGGAACAGGTGAGAGCTCTTCATGTGTAACTTAGAAGTACCAGAAATGTGACTATATTAACAGCAGAGGAAACCTATTTCAATAGGAATTGGAGGGGGATAGGGTGTCCTGCTGGCACGGGGCCTGGCTGCTTCCTGCTGTAAGGGAAACAGGTGTGCCGACGAAGCGTCCATCAGATTGTTTATTTGCCTTTTCATTTCTGTAAAACTTAAGGTCCTGCTTCATTAAGGTGCTGCTTTCACTCTGTTGTTTATGGGGAAAGAACTTGAATCAGGCCATGAGTTAAAGCTCTGAAAGCCTAGGGAACTCTTTATTTCCTCCACTGACTTTAAGGGTGCAGCTTTCAGGGACACAAAAAAAACATGCGTACTTTGTACTTACGGATTTGCGCCAATGCTCAAAGCGAGAGTGCCCGTATGCTTTCGTTCAGAAGCTGGCCAAGGGGGTAAAGCATGCGCGAAGACCTGCGCCTGCTTTTTCTGCGGTAAAAATGTGGCTGGAAAATGGTGGGCTGGGGTTGACAATGTCATCCGCCGGCGTTCATTTCCTCCCCTACCTTAAGCCTGACTCCAAGCACGCCTCATCTCATTGCAGCCGAAAGCACGCGTGTTGCAGGCTCTGAGCTGCATTAACGGCCTCATTTTAAAAGGCCTACGTGCGCCAGTACCTGGAGATACGCAAGTGGCCGGGCCGCACATAGTTTCAAAGGGCCGCGGCAGCTCGCATATCTCCCGGTGCGCGTGGGAAAAAACCCGGATGAGAAAAAAAGGGGCAGGCTGGGCGAGGCCGAGGTCTGGGCGTGGGCAGGCCGGGACAGTGCCCTTAAGCCACTGTCCCATTGCCATGCGTGCCAGGGACGCCGGACCCACACAACTCGCTCCTGCCCTGGACCCGCGGGTAAGTTGTAAAACAAAAAAAAAAGAATGATTGATATCCGGGGTTTAGGGGTCGAAGCGGATAGGGGAAAAGGGAGGCAGGTTAGCTAGGGGGTTAAGGGAGTTCCCTCCCAGTCCGCACCCTTATTGGAGCAGACTGGGAGGGGAGTGGGGAAAGGCCCTATCGCGTCGGCGTGCGCGTCTTAGAATCTTCACACCCCCCCCCCCCCATACACGTGCAAGTCACCACTGGGGCATGCATGTGCGAGCAGGAAGCGGATTTTTTAATGCACGCATGTTATAAAAAATCGGCGCATCCATGTGCACGTGCCGGGAACTGCGCACGCATGGACGCCTGTGCGTGGGTTTAAAAATGTACCTTTCAGGGAGGGCAGCTTTCAGGCAGTCGAGTCACACGGGCAAACATTTTTACCCACATAAATTGCTTTCAGAATTGCTTTCATCATCATCATCATCATCATTTATTTTTTATGTGCTTTTCCAATACCAGAGCACTGCTTCGTCAGCTTTATATGAATTAATTTGCTGATTTATGTCTGTTATTTATTTGTAGTGGTAGTAGGGAAAGATGGTTCACTCATATATTACGTGTTATTTAAACAGGAAACTAAGAAAACTGGAGTAGTATTGCTGCCAAAAATGGCAGTGCCTCAATGAATTATTTATTCTAGTGGGCTGAATTTTCAAAAGTAATTTACACGCATAAAACCGCAATTGCATTTATACCGGCTTCGGAGCAGGAGTAAATATATGCATGTACGTTTGCGCACATGCTTCTGAAATTTGAAAATACATGAGTAAACGATTTCCTGCCTGCAAGCAAATTATGCACATACTCTATACGCAGAACAATCTCCCCCGGGCAGTTTTCAAAACTCCATTTACATGTGTAAAACCTCAGGAAAATCTGGCCCTGTACTCATAAAAGGCAGTTTGAAAGTAGCCCGGGGCTCGCTGAACATAAAAATGCTCACGTAGCTCGGTTTGGAAGAGTCGGAACTTGCGCAATGAACCCTACGATTTACAGAAGTACATACGAAGGTGAATCAGCACAAGTTACACTCTCCTCTAAGGCGGCGTGACTTTGTGTGAGTTATTCTGTGCGTATACCAGGCCAATTACCCATGAATTTTCAAAGCCAGCTTAATGCCCATGTTAGCTTTGAAAATTTGGGGTAACGCCTGGAATGTGAAAGATATGCACGGATTTTACCTGTGTGCACAGAGTTATGAAATTATCCCCTATAAGGGAAATGATCAAATGGAACTATAACCATCTGAAGGAGGAGGTAGAAATTGTCCCCCTAGAGTGATTAGATATAGTCACCCAGTTTCAATCCATAGGTATAATTCAAAAAAATGGGCAGTCTGGGAGAGGGGGAATGTGCACATATAGGAATGGTAACTTTGAAACAGCCACGCGGGCACTCATGTATGCTCATTCACTGGCTCGCGTCCAGAGGCGCATATACACACGTATATGTGTGCATGTTATAAAATAGGCCGAACGCGCATACATGTGCACACAATTTTACATGGACATGCGCGCAACTGCCTTGTCTACCATGTAAGTGGGGGAATTTTATAAGGGACGTGCCCTGACGCCATACATAGTTTTCTCAGCTCATTCCTAGTTCACCCAGTTTAGGGATAGGACTTTCAAATAGAGGTGTGAATTGTGTGATCGATTGTCTTAACAATCGATTTTGGCTGGGGGGGAGGGAAATCTTATCGTCGTGGTTTGTTTTTTTTTTAAAATCGTTAAAAATCGTAAATCGGGGGAGGGCAGGAAAACCGGCACACCAAAAAAACCCTAAAACCCACCCCGAACCTTTAAAACAAATCCCCCACCCTCCCGAACCCCCCCAAAATGTTTTACATTACCTGGGGTCCAGTGGGGGGGTCCCGACGCGATCTCCCTCTCTCTCTAGCCACGGCTGCGTTAAGAGAAATGGCGCCAGTGGCCCTTTGCCCTTATCATGTGACAGGGCAAAGGTAGCACCGGCGCCATTTTGGTTCCTGGCTCCCGACGTCACGCGTGCAGGAGATCGCCCCCGGACCCCCGCTGGACCCCCAGGGACTTTTGGCCAGCTTGGGGGGGGGGGCCTCCTGACCCACCACAAGACTTGCCAAAAGTCCAGCAGGGGTCCGGGAGCGACCTCCTGCACGCGGGCCGTATTGCCAGTATTCAAAATGGCGCCGGCGCTACCTTTGCCCTCACTTTGTCATACGGGCGACGGTCACCCATATGACGACCCTGCTGACCGGCTCAGATTTGTTTTTTTGAAAGTTACATGGCAGGGGACCCCCAGCGCGTGCCTGTGCCCGTAAATATTTCCACGCGCATTTCTTGGCCTTCTCCCGACACACCCGTGCCCCTTTTTCTGAATTTTTGATTTATGCATGTAGCGGGAAATGCGATTGTACACGGCAGCTTTTAAAATCCACGTGGCGAGCGCCAGGCCAACGTGTGCGCAGATCTCCCGGCTTGGGCACCCGTGGATGCTTTTACATTTTGACTGCAGATTTTTAAATGCAGGTACCCCCTCAGTTTTGATCTAATTAAGAGGTCCTTTTCTATTGTATTTGCTATTTTTTTTTCTTCCTAGTATTATTATCTGTTAACATAATGAAACCTTCCTTATTGTCAGGTATTCTTGATTTAATTTACTAAATAAAGAAAATATTAATTCTAAACAAAAAAAAAAAGTAAACCAACAAAGTAAACAAAAAGTAAAAAAAGACTGAGAGGTACTTCTTGTACCTGTGTAACGTTTAGTGAATTTTCAAAGATAAACTACCCAAGTAGTTACAGTATACAGGTAGAAAAGTATCCAAGTGTATCGCCACTAAGTGACTTCATGAAACCTGCCCCCAGTAAAATAAAATAAAACTGTTACCAAAGGTCTGCGCAGTGTATCAGCATTTGCAAGTTTAGTTAATTAACCTGTTAGTCACTTTTAAACACATTCAATATTATAAGTGCTTGGTTTGGTGCTTTACAACAAATCCTCCCGTGGCCAGCTCTGCATTCCAGTTCTAAAGATGGCAAATCTGCCTATCCCCTGTAGAATGGCAGCTCGCCTCTTCTGCAACGTAGGAGTCAAATTCAGTAAATGGTGATTTCATTGATTCATAGATAATAATGAACAGTCGTGTATTAGAAAGTCCTGATTCCCTTGTAAATAGCTGCTGCTGCGTGATTCCTAAAGTTAGATTTGTGTACTTATTTTGATTATGCTGTATGTAGTTAGCTATTACTCATCAGTGTACTACTATTTATGGGATTTTGTAGTGACACTATTGTAATTTTATGATCCTGTGTGATTAGTGTATGGGGCGCATATTCAAAAGCCATTTAGATGGATAATGGAAACGTTATCTATCTGAATGGCTTAGCCACATTTTTTTAAATGCTTATCCGGCTAAATGAATTACCGTATTTCCACGCACATAACCCGCGGGTAATGTGCGTTTTTACCTACCCCGCATGCCCCCCGCGGGGTATAAACGTGGGCGGGTTATCCAGAAAAAATTTTACAGCAGCGGAGTCCGTCCTATCCCTGCGCCGGAGGCGTCGCAACTTTTGAAGCCGGTGGGGGAGTCGCTGAGGGCTGCTGGGAGCTTTCGCCGGGTTGGTCAGCACGGCAGCGGGAGGCGGAGCGCTGCGGCGAGGAGGCGGCGGCGTCGGGATCGCTGCGGAGGGAGCCTCGTGGTCGGCTGAGTGGACCCGCTGGGGTGAGTGTAAAAGTTTTGGGCCTTACCCCGGTGGGTTCCTCGCGCCGATCGCGCAGGCCTGCACCCTTTCGTGGTCAGCGGTCGAAGAGGAAGCGGAGCCGGAGGCGTCGCAACTTTTGAAGCCGGTGGGGGAGTCGCTGAGGGCTGCTGGGAGCTTTCGCCGGGTTGGTCAGCACGGCAGCGGGAGGCGGAGCGCTGCGGCGAGGAGGCGGCGGCGTTGGGATCGCTGCGGAGGGAGCCTCGTGGTCGGCTGAGTGGACCCGCGGGTTATATGAGGAGGCGGGGTATATTAAAACTTTTTTTCATAAATCTTGAAAACCTGCGGGTTATGTGTGTGGGCGGGTTATATACGTGGGCGGGTTATTGTCGTGGAAATACGGTAACTGTCTAGAATTAGCCGGGTAAGTCAGGGGCATTCCTGAGGCGGGAGGTAGGCGTTCTGGGGAGGAGCTGAGTTAGCTAACTCTAGATGTGCCATAGGCCATTGTCCCAAGAGAGATATTAGTATTATGTATGGATTTCATTAAAATAGATCACTAGTATATTTAAGATCAACCACAGGTGTGATTAAGCAGGCTTTACGCACTAATGTTGAACCTCGGTGCATACAGCTATTTTGGAAGAAACATATAGGAGTGAATTGTTACGTTTGTCTTCGGTGCTCCTTGCCTCTTGTCCTTCTCCTTGCCTAACCTCCCTGCCTATCCATCACCTTCTTCCCTTCAGATGGATATCTGAATGGACCATGGCCTATTCTTGAATCCCCTTTATCCCACTACCTGCCACTGACCTCTGTCCGCTTTATGACATGCCTGGCCACCGCCTGCCTTCGACCTCTGCCTGCTTCCCAACACATCAATCACCATCTGCCTATGACCCAGCCTTCTAAGGGCCTCCTGTCCATCTCACGCCAGAGACCCTACCTAAGACTGCCAGCCCCAGCACCCAAAGGCTCAACCCGAGAGGAACAAGGATTGGTATACGTGAGGTTCCATCTGGGTCTCTGATTTGCCCAGGTCTTCCTGCTGATGGTGAGATCCTACAGGGCTTCTCCCCGCAGGTAGTGCCAGTCCTGCCTCAGCCTAAGGGTCCACGAACGCAACCTGAATTTTCAGTTATGCACATAAAAATGTGCATATCTGCGCATAAGTGGCATCTACTCATGCACATGCCATTTTATAAATATCAAACATACACATGTATTTTTGGTTTAGCGTGCACATGTCCATGTGTAATAAGGAGCAGTTTAGGGGTGTTCTGGGATGGGGCCAACATTTGCACGCACATAGATCTGCCACCTGACTTGCACAAGTATTCACCTGCTAATTATCTTGCATAAAGGATATACAACATGTTTATTGTATATTATTGGCCGGTGGCGGGTCTGGGTGAACTGTAGGGAGTTGAGGCTAAAGAACCAGGAGGTTCTCAATGACCTGCAGAAGGAATGGGCGAACTGGTGGAGTGATTGCTGAAACTGGCAATTTCAATTGCGCGCGTATGTTTCCAAATATACCTACCTATGTGCATAAATCGTTTTACCCGAATAAGGCCTACTTTATTTGCATGCATAAAATAGACGTGTGCTCATGTTTACAACGGGTAGGAAAAGTCAGGGCATTAAATGAACTGAAATGCTGACTTCTAATGCATTGCATGTATTTGCGCGTAAGCATGGGTATGTTGCTGGGTAGAGATGTGCATATTTTATAATACGCACATATGTGATGTGCACGGGTTATAAAACACTATCATAAATCTCCACCGGCCATATACGCGCATCTATGCTACTGCACGTAGTCGTTTGAAAGTTATTCTTGCGGTGTTGTAGAATCAAGTAATAATAAAACAAGAAAAGAAATCAAGTCATGCAATCTGCTGATCATCAAGCTGATTCACTTCCAAGCCATCGAGGAAATCTTGAGTTTCTGAAGTTTTAGCTTCCCAAAAGAGGGGTAGAGTAGCCCAGAACTCTGACAACAAAGGCAAGGCTAGCCGTGCAGAGAATTTCCCTTTCAACTTGTAGCCTAAAAGAAATGAATGAAATTGCCCTTTTTTTTTTTGTCTAGGCTTTATGAGTTCCATCCCCAAGCATTCTGAATTATGTGGCTTTCTTGTATCATTGGCAAAAGCCGGATTACAAACCCCAAAATGCTATAGGATAAAAGCAGGAAGAGTTCAAAGCATTCTGGGATTCGTCTGGTGTGCTCCTGTAACCTTTGATGTTGTGGGCTTTTGTATGAACAGACATAGTACAGGCTGCTTGTCAGATACTGATAGGTTTAGAGCCTGGGTTTTTCTTCCAGCTCTCTATATGTGAAGTTCTTTAGTATCTAGAGGAGAAAAGTACATTTCAGCACTTCTGTAAGCTGAATGTGTCCAGAGTGCACTTAGTGATTCTAGCACATAAACAGTATCATCCTAAAAAAAAAAAAAGGATGTATATAGGCTTAAATCTGTTTGCCTCGTTTAAAAAAATAATCTGTTAATCTCTGCAGCACTGTGGATGTATTGCAGGAACTGTACTTTTAAGTGCAATTATGATTGATTAGCCTAAAATAATCCCAGTACTGTGCAGTACTACTTTAATCTTTTTCAAAAGTGAATGAGGAGCAGATGGCCTAATAAAGATGCTCGCTCTGTGTTTGCCTGGTATAAAGTTGCTCTGAAGAGATTGGTTCAGCACTAGAGAAACATATATTTGGAGTACATCTGTCTTAGTCAAGACAGATGGTTAGAGGAAAGGGAAACTTCCATCCTCTTGGAATAAGTCCAGTTAGGGCAGTGCACCGAGGTAAAATGTAATTAGGTGAGCACTGCCCAACTCTAAGCTTTTCTTATAGACCCAATAGCACAGGGAGCGGTAGAGAACTGTTGCCATCATGCTGAATTTATCTGCCTCATGACTGGAGTAACGTTTGGTTAATCAGATTTTTAACAGTGAAACAAGCATGTTTCTGACATTGAGGCTTGTGATCTGTGTGTATGTTCTTTTTAAAATATTTCAAATTGACCTTCTGTTGGTCGTTCGACATCCAAGGTTGCTTTAATTGCAGCACGATGCTGAAGTGTGGCATGTGTGTGCAACTTTCTGTGAGAGTTTTTTGCCTGTGCATTCAAGATAATTACAGCAGTAAAGTACCTGCGCATTTAATCCTTTTAAGCAAAATCTTATATCCGTCCTTCCTTTGCATATTTTACATCTGTACTAAGCATGCATCATTATGCATGATGAGCCAGTGGCACTACAGTAGGATTTATAATGTATTCATCTATATTATATGTATGTATTTTTGTTTATATATGCAGAGGCTTTGCTCACCAACCCCATTGCAGGAAAGGACTGCTCTGTTTTCTATTTGTGCTTACTGGGAAAATGCAAGACATGTCTGAGTGGGGCAGTTAACGAGTTAGGTTGCATGGCAGGGTTGTGTGTATATAGGGTGTGTGATTCTGTGCTGTGTGTATATAGGGTGTGTGATTCTGTGCTGTGAGTGGCTGTGGGTTATAGGGTGGAGGTGCTAAGGAGGTTGTGTGTGTGTGTGTGTGTGTGTGAGTCTGTGTTTTTCCTCTTGCATTCTGCTCTTTGTCTTCCTTCCCACTCCTCCCCCTGTACTGCTGTTCCCCCCTCCTTTGTCATCCCAGCTTTCTCACCCTCTCTACGCCTTTATTTCTCCCTCCCTCTTTCTCCCACTCCTCTGGCTTCTCCCACTGTGTAGGTGGAGGGGTAGTGGGGTATATGGGTGGGGGTGGTGGTGGTGTACGCGGCATATTTGTGTGAATGTTATGTGGGAGGAGTGGTTGTAAGGGCACTGTTTGGAGGAGAGGGCAGTATGAGTTATTGGGTATGTGGGGGATGTAGATGGTATCAGGAGAGTGTGAGGGGAGAGATAGACTGTGTGTAGGGGGGTAGGGGTACTCATTTTCCTTTTCACCCAGTACTTTCTCACTCTCCCTGTTTTCCCTCTATGTTCTCACCCTCCCAATCTTTCCTTCCATCCCCCACTCTTCTCTTCTTCCCCTCCCCTCCCCCCCCCTAACCCCTTGGCCATGCTTACTCGGCTGGCATTTCATTTATTCAGGTTCTGGGTCATCTTCATCCACCGAGACCTATTTTCCCCCCATGTCCTTTACTTCTGTGTCAAATTTTCTTCAGCTTCTGGGGCTTGATCTCCCCGATGCCTACATGGCTCCTTATCAGGGGCGCCGAATCTTCTTCGGTTGCTCGGGCATGGCTTGTTCAGGAGCCTGGTCCCTTTCTGGTGATGTTGCCATGGGCTCAAAAAACGTACCCGGAGCATTAACATTTTTACGATACATATATATACCCACACACAAAAAGAGAGAAAGAAATATAGATGCATATAGTATATAGATAGATATGTTAATATTAATTATACTATCAATTTAATGCATGTATATATTTTCCATTAAATATCCTGTATTATTATATGAGTCCCTATGAAAATGGTTCTACTTCAGTGGAAAATGAGGCTATGCAGTGATACATTTTGATTTTTGTAAATAGTTGCAAGCTTGTCAAAGTCATATATTTAGAGTACTCAGTTTTGTAAATGTGCTTTATGTTTTTTAGTAATAACAAGCAGCGGCTACAGTCCAAGATCAGCACATCAATACTCACCCCAGCTTTATCCCTCCAAGTAAGTGGCTTAACTTTGAGCGAGTTACCAGAAATGTAAAAACCCCAAGGAGTTTTATTCTTTTATGTTGCTTTTTAGTTTTGTTCTACAATAATGACCATATGGAAAATTTACATAAATAGATGTCTGTAAAATAAACTCCTCCAAGGTCTTATTTTTCTCTGTCTGGGTAAACAATGCTGACCACGGTCCACAGGCCCCAGGTTACTTTTTTTTAATAGCAAAAGCAGAAGATCTCAAGAATGGTTTCGCACACATCATTGTCTCTTTTTGAAAACTGCCTCATAACACACCAGCACAACCCTTTTCCGACTCGCAATATGGCAGTGAGATATATCCCAAGCTAACACATAGGGTCTGATTTTAAAAAGCATTTACATGGGTAAATCTGGGTTTTACGCATGTAAATGCACTTTACTCGAATAAGTGGGCTTTTGAAAATTGCTACAATATATGCCATTGAATCGTCCATAGGATTTATTCGCATAAGTGCACTTTTCGTGAGTAAATGGCTTTTGAAAATTGCTACAATAGTAGTTACATTTATGCGCGTAACTCCTTTGAAAATTACCCCCTTAGAATATAGGGAAGCTTTGAAAAAGCTGAGTAAATTCAATTTAAAAAAAATTCATAGCCTCCTTCAGACCTTTTTTCCCTTTTCTTTTAACGTAAAAGGGATCTGAGCAGAGAAGTGTGACATAGTGCCCCTATTTTCCCCCTTAAACCTGTGCAGGACCAGGCTAGACTCCTGGTCCACCTTAATTCCCTTTGAAAGAGAGCGAGATCTCTGTGGCAGGGCCCCCAGCAAGGAAGGAATAAGATCTGGGACCAAGGTGGGGACAGTCAGACCAGGCCCAGGTCTCCAGGAGGAAGGCAACTCCCGTAGAATATTGCTGTCCAAACACTGAACTGTGTCGCAGCTATGAATATTGTGTGAAGCTGCAAGAAGTTGTAAGTATGAAGAATGCACTCTACTGAAATCTAGCAGTCTACCATTGTTTTGTTGTAAAATAAAGATAGAAGTGGGTTTAACAGGCTGGAGTCAGACTTGATTTGTGTCTCCAGGCCTGAATGATCACCGCTCGGTCTCACAAGAAGGGCATGCTTTAAAATAAGATAACATTTCTCAAGTAATGCAGTAACATTGAGGGTTTGAATGAGATATTCAGTCACCTTTTTTTTTTTCCAGTTTTACTAAATTAGATACTGTCAGCAAAACTGTATAATTACGTATTTAGTACAAGTTAAATAAATCACAGGATCGGTAATTACCCATTCAACCGCAGTGGTACACTGGTGCTTTCTTTTTAAGCAGCAGTTCAACCTAGCCTGAAACATTTCAGCTATAATATGTGCTGGGGCTATAATAATATATTGTAATTACCGAATGGCAGAGCTTTGAATCCTTCACAGAATAATATTATTGAACATTTGGATATGTGCTGGGTATGTGATCACTGGTTTTCTCCCCACCTTAGCTCTAAAACTTCTGTAAGCCCATTCCCTGACAGTACTGTGTTTTCAGACGACAGTTCGGTGCTAAGGGGAAATGTATTCGTAGCATATGATTCTTCTTGAAATGAGATGTTGCACTAACTAAAGGAAAACTTGTGCATTATTAGAAGAGGCCAAGCTTTCTGATTGAAGCGTGACTGCATCTTCCGCCCAAGGCTTTTTTGTTTTCTGTGCATTTGGTAGTGGATGTTATCATTATTTACCCCTTTATTTTTTGCACATAATAGGAATCAGTAATGGCAAAATAAAGGCAAATAACCTTTAGCCTTTAGGTTATTTTTTATTTATATTCATCCCTCAAGAGGTGTATAACTCTGCTTAATATCTCTGTACACATCATGAGTTCATTAACAGCATGACTGTAGATGAAAGGCCAGATATGTAGAGAGGTCAATAGTCAAAAGGTTTGTTTGGGCAACTTTTCCAGTTACCCAGATAAAATCCCAAATGAAATATTCCCTCTCTCTCCAGGTTCTCTGGCTAAATTGTTGTCCAGGTAACTCGTTACAAGATTTAGCAGTTACAAAGAAGCAGTACTGGGGTGTTCTGGAGGTGAGCTAAACTTAGCCAGTGGGCACGGATATTTAGCACTACCAGCCAGGTAAAGTTAGCTGGATAAGCGTTGCCTGTAGTTACCTGGCTAACTTTAGCTCAGTATATTCAGTGGAACACTCATCCAGGTACGTTCCGCTCAATATCTGGGTAAAGTTCCCGGCTCATTTTCCTGCTCACCAGCCCATTGAATATCTATTTCTTACTTAGCCAGTGGGCACTGATATTTAGCACTACTAGCCAGGTAAAGGTAGCTGGATAAGCGTTGCCTGTAGTTACCTGGCTAACTTTAGCTCAGTATATTCAACAGAACACTCATCCAGGTACGTTCCGCTGAATATCTGGGTAAAGTTCCCGGCTCATTTTCCTGTTCACCAGCCCATTGAATATCTATTACTAAGTGTCTTCTCCCCATCAGGTGACTAGGGGGGAGGGAATATTCAGTACATATGGCCCTGAGTGTATGCTATCTTTCTTTAGTATAATACGGAATACAATTATGGTAGTGGTTCAGTCTTCACCTTTTGTCTATGTGACTATACAACCTGAGGTCTTAGATCCATTTTAGATTTGGTTAAAGAGATTCAAAGACTATGTCCACTATTACGTCAGCACAGAAGGATCCTATTCTCCAAAAACATAAAATAGGAGAAATTCTTTTCAAAACCTGAACTATTTATTTATTTATTTATTTAGAATTCTTATATACCGACATTCTTGTACAATTGACAAATCATATCGGTTTACAATCTAACAGAACAATCGTGGTTAAGGCGTTACATTAAAACAAAGCTTCTAATAGAGTAAATAGAACAACATAACAGTGGCAGCTAAGGCGTTACATTAAAACATAGGGTCTAGTATAAATATGAGAATAAATATGAGAGTAAAAATGAGAACAAGTATAAATATGAGAACGTGAACAAATCAAATGGAGCGTAAAGGGGACCCTGAGGGACAATTATATTCTGTTATGTCCTTTGACCTGTGTCAAAATGGTCTTGGGAATCCGGGAAGGCTTGTCTGAAAAGCCATGTTTTGAGGTGTTTCTTAAATGTTTGATGACAAGGTTCTTGACGAAGCTCTGGAGGCAGAGAGTTCCAAAGGGTGGGTCCAGCTGTCGAGATTGCACGCTTTCTTAGTGAGGTTTTGACCGGTGGAGCATATAATGAACCTTTATATACATTTCTGATTGGTCTGTCTGATGTATGCAGACGGAGTTGAGAGCTTAGATTGAGATGGGCGATGTCGTGAATGTCCTTGTGGATCATCATCAACGCTTTGAAGGTAATCTTAGATTTTATGGGAAGCCAGTGAAGGAAATGAAGGATGGGTGTGATATGGGCTCTTTTATTAGAGTTTGTGAGTAACCTTGCCGCGGCATTCTGGACCATCTGAAGGGGTTTGGTAGTTGTCGCTGGGAGACCTAGCAGTAGAGAATTGCAGTAGTCTAGCTTTGTGAGGATAATTGACTGAACTACTAAACGGAAGTCATTGAAATGCAGGAGAGGTTTCAGATTTTTGAGTACTTGTAGTTTAAAGAAACATTCTTTGGTTGTGTTGAGGACGAAAGATTTTAAGTTGAAGTGGTTATCGAACCGAACCCCTAGGTCTCTGACGGAAGGGGAGTGGTTGATGAATGCTTTGGCGAATTGGGATGTGCTTTGAGAGTTGAGGAGAACGTGGTTTTCGTCTGGTGAAATGATGAGGATCTCAGTCTTGTTAGAGTTGAGGATAAGGTTAAGGCTGGTAAGCAGACTATTGATGGATTGTAGACAACTGTTCCAGTGTGCCCACGTTTTTTGCAGGGATTCTGTGATTGGTAGGAGGATCTGTACGTCGTCGGTGAATATGTAATGCTTTAGTTTGAGGTTGGAAAGTAATTGGCAAAGTGGCAGCAGATAAATATTAAAGAGTGTGGGGGAGAGGGATGATCCTTGTGGGACTCCCCAGTTCGATTTGATTGGGTGTGATTCCTTGTTATTAATCCTGACTTTGTAGAATCTGTTCTCAAGGAATGATTTGAACCAACTAAATGCCTCTCCTTGGATACCGATATCTGATAAGCGCTCCAGTAGGATGGAGTGATTAACCTTATCGAAAGCGGCCGATAAGTCGAGAAGTGCGAGAAGGTAGGGTTGTTTTCCAGATTAAGAAGGATGGTGTCAGATAGTGAGGATAAAAGGGCTTCAGTATTTTGCGATTTTCTGAATCCGAACTGGAATGGAGAGAGAATGTTGTTTTCCTCGAGGTAGTCAGACAGCTGTTTGTTTACAATTCTTTCCATGACTCTGGAGATCAAGGGTAGGTTTGCTATTGGTCGGAAATTAGCAGGGTCAGACGTCGGAAGGTTAGGTTTTTTTAGTAAAGGTTTTAGAATGGCTAGTTTTAGATGGTCTGGAACCTTTCCTTGTGAGAAGGAGCAGTTAACGATGTCTGCTAACGATTTTGAGATGGTGTTTGGGATGGAGAGAAGATTAGAAGGTATTGCGTCCAATGGGTGAGAAGAAGGTTTTAGCTTCTTGAGGATGGTTTCGATTTCCAGTGAGGATGGCGTCTCGAAGGATAATAATTTGATGTTCCGAGTAGTTGTTGAAGTGCTGGAGAGGAGGGTGGTCTGTTGGAAGGTGGAGAGAGGCTTGAGGAGGTTGGTTATCTTCGTATCAAAGTAGATAGCTAGTTCTGTGGCTTTCATAGATGCTTGCTCATCGGGAATGATGGGGGGTGAGGGTTTTGTGAGCGATGCAACGAAAGAGAATAAGGCTTTAGGGTCGAAAGAGAAGTTATGGATTTTAATTTAAACTGATAAGGCTCTAACAGTGCCAGACTGCCACAGGTATCATAACTGTAGCTTTCCTTTGGACTCCTGATGAAGGCAGCAGGAAGTAATCTAAACTCATTACTGTAAAAGTATTGTGTTATGTACGAGGTACATTAAGCAAGGTGGCCCATCAAATGGAACAGTAAAATGTGGGATGAGGGACGGGTGTGTCTTTTGTGACCTGGTTTGCATCCCACCAGGCTGTTGCTAACCTGGCCCCTGTAACCTTAGACGATAACTTTGAAACAGCCGCATAGGCGCACCGCTACGCGCGTTTGCTAGCTGTCGTCCAGAGTCGCGTCCGTTTTATAATGTATGCGCGTATATGCGCGCATGGTATAAAATAGGCTGAGCGCGTGCACATGTACGCGCGATTTTAAGTGGGCACGCCCATGTACACACAAATCCTGCTTCCATCTCATAGGTGGGGGGGGGGGGGGGATTTTAAAAGGGGCGCGCGTCCATGCCATTGCCAGTTTCCCCAGTTCATTCCCAGTTCATTCAGGCATAGGACTTCCCAACCCCTCTGATTTATTAGCTTCCCTTTCTCACTGTTCTCCCCAACCCTTAAAACCCCACTGACTAGCCTAGGCTTTGTTTTTCTACTCACGTGCCATCCATAGGAGTAGTAAAGATGAGTGGCAGGAGAGTCCGGTGCCCGCCTGCGCGCGTAGCTGTTCACGCACACGTCTCTTGGCCTTCTCCAGATCACTCACGCCCCGCCCCTTTTACAAAACCTTAGCCTTGTGCACAGAGTGGGAGGTGCACACGTTTATGGGCGGCTTATAAAATCTGCAGGGCGTGCATCGGCCCGACTCGTGCGCGTATCTACCGCCTTTTAAAATTGGGGTATAAAGTAAAGTGAATCTAATAGTTTTAGTTGGGAAAAGAGAGGCCGTCCGTCCATTGCTCCTACCATGTGACAGGGGCCAGCCAATGGCACGGGTACCCTGTCACATGCTAAGGGCAAAGGGCCATCGGCGCCATTTTGTTTACGGGCAGCCAACGGCCCAAGAGCGGGAGAATGCTCCAGGGACCCTCACTGGACCACCAGGTACTTAGAAAGTTTTGGGGGGGTGTTGGAGGGGTCCGGAGGGTGGGGGGATACTAAAGAACTAATTTTAAAGGGTTGGGCTGTGTTTTTTTTATCGGCTCAGTGCAGCCGATAAAAAAAAACAAACGATTGGACCGTGGGAAAAATAATTTCCCGATGGTCCACGAATCCGAAACCAGAACCAATTCCGGTTCTGATTCACATCTCTAGACTAGACGCCCAAAATTTAATTCAATAATTACATTAAAAACTTTCAACAGAGTTTCTAATAAATAGGCATATACAAATATATAAAATGTAATACGAATCAAAAGCGTAAATCACAATTACAGTGAAAACCCAGTAACAATCTAGACACATCACACTTCATAAAATTAAAGGTAGTGATAATATGTGGCAAAAGATCTAAAAACAAAATCCTTAAAAAGGGAAAGTGGTTGGAAAATAGACTTATGGCCAATACAAGGGGATGACAAGGAGAAATGTATGTAGTTTAGGGAAAATGTAAATGATAGGGATAAATGGATGTTTAGCTTCCAAAAAATCTCTCTGCTTCTCAGAAATCCACCAGTATCTTTAACTTTTAGGAATTCTTTAATCTCATCCCTAATGTCTGGGTTGGAATTCTCTTTTAAAGGTAGATAGCAAGAATACTTCTTATGTATAATCTGACCTATTCAAAATCACAGTCACCCCATCCTTGTCTGCTGATTTTATGCTATATCCTGTTTATCTTTTAATATTTCTAAAGGCAACATTATCAATATTAGTCAGTTTAGAATGGATCCTATTCTTTTTCTTCTGTTCAAGTTTTTCAATATCTTCCAGAACAAAGTATTGAAAGCTAGGAATTAAAGGATCCAGTTGGCACAGATATCTCACCATGTCTGTAGGAAAGAAATGTTGTACATGTAACTTTATAACAAATTTGAATATCAACTCTTGTCTGAAAAGCATTGTATTTTATTGTAGGGACATGTAAGAAGATTCTTCTCTGATAGTACCGTATTGGAAAGATGAATAATCCTGTTAACAGTGGTCTCCATCATCCCCTCCCTCCTAGGAGTCTGCGTAGATTGCCCAAGCACATTTATCTATCTAGATCTCAGGGTCGTAGCCAGAACTGAATTTTACGGGAGTCCAAGGTTAACATGGGTGGACGGTGTGGCCAGTTCTGTCACAACCAGTTCACCCATCCCTAGTGTAAAACAAGATATTTGTTTTTTTAATATGTTTTCAAAGTCATTTCCCTGGGTAAAACAGTGCTTTACTTGCACAAACGGACATTTAATAAACCTGCCAGCAGCTCTCCCCCTCCTGGTGCCACTGTACCTGAAGGATGGGGGGGGGGGGGGCTTTCCAGAGGCATGCCGGGAAGGGGCTTGCACTTATGCATAGGCAGTTTTTCCAGGTGAAGGCACACGCACACTTTCACTTTGAAAAGTGGCACCAAATCTTCAGGTAAATTGGATTTGAAGCAATACGGGCAGTTGCCAAATTATCCTTAATTTGTTTTGCTACCAAATCTGAGATATTGTAGCAGCTTGCTGGAAATTTTTTACATACAATGGATAAGTGAGATAGTGAATAATTTACAGAATTGTAGTGAACTAACGACAGAAACATATTTCATACATTGCAAATGCATTAGCCTTCTTAATTGGACCAGAGGCTGCAATGAGGGTCCCATGCTCCTTATCCATGCATTACAAATGTTATGTGCCTCAAATGAAGCTGTGATTTTTTTGAGGGGTGGGGGTGAGTCATTTCATTTCATTTCATTTTTCATTTATTTCATTTCATTTATTAAAATTTATTGATCGCCTACCACAGAGAGGCCCAGGCGATTTACAACATTAACATACATAATGAAAACATAAAAATAATAAATACAATATCACACAAATTACATGTATTTCACAAAAACAAAAATAACCAATCTCATATAAACAACATAAATAATCAATCATCCAAAATATGTAACAGAATCCTCACATCTGTAAGAGTATTTATTCTGCTGGCAGCACTCTAGAATATGTTGTATGCATGATGAAGAAGGTGCTCTCTCTCAATAACTGAACTTTTTTGCATCATCCAAAGACCTGAGCTCAAATGGAATAAGATTCCATTGTGTTGGCGCAGCAATGGAAAAAGAGGTCTCACGAGTACTACCGTGTTTCCCCAAAAATAAGACCTACCGTGTTTCCCCGATAGTAAGACACCCCTGATAGTAAGACGTAGTGGGAATTTTAGGGGGGTCGGCTAATGTAAGACATCCCCCGAAAGTAAGACGTAGTGTTCAAAAAAAAATTATTTTTAAATACCTGTCGGAGGGCCGCGTGGGTCCAGGCGGCTGGCGGCGGGAGCCGGGTGGTCGCGTGTTAAATCTAGGCCGCGGGCGGATGGGCGCTTGTTCCCGGGGGGGGGGGGGGGCGGGTGGACGCGCGTTAGTTCGAGACGGCCGGCGGGCGGCGAGCGGCCGCGTGTTACATCTAGGCCGGGTCGCACAGGCGCGCATTCATTCACTGCCGGTGGGGGCTGCTTTCGGCGCTCAAGGCAGTCACATGCTGTGACGTCACGGCATGTGACTGCCTTGAGCGCCGAAAGCAGCCCCCACCGGCAGCCCCCAGCGCCGAATCGCAGGGGTCGCACAGGCGCTGTGGGCCTGTGCACGCATTCATTCACTGCCGGTGGGGGCTGCCGAGGCAGCCCCCACCGGCAGTGAATGAATGCGCGCCTGTGCGACCCGGCCTAGATGTAACACGAGGCCGCCCGCCGGCCGTCTCGAACTAACGCGCGCCCACCCGCCCGCGGCCTAGATTAACACGCGACCACCCGGCTCCCGCCGGCCGCCTGGACCCACGCGGCCCTCCGACAGGTATTTAAAAAAAATTATTTTTTTTTGAACACTACGTCTTACTTTCGGGGGATGTCTTACAGGTTTTTTCCAATATAAGACATACCCTGAAAGTAAGACATAGTGGGACTTTTTGGGGTAAAAAGAAAGTAAGACGCTGTCTTACTTTCGGGGAAACACGGTAGTAGAGATTTTGCCAAATTCTTAAATATAAGACCTCCCCCGAAAGTAAGCCATCCCTTGTAAACAGGGGCGGATTGTCCTATCGGGGGATCGGGCTTCCCCCGGTGGGCCGGTCAATCCTGTGACGTCATTTTTTTATTTTTTTTTTTAATAAAGTTTCCAAAGTATTAGGGGCAGACGCGAGCAGTGGTATCCCGAGGGGAGCCAATGCCCCCGGGCGCAAGGAGGCTCATGCGGCTGCTGAGCCTCCTTGCCCGAAGAAAAAGATCGCGTTCAAACGCGCTGATGCTCTTCCTCCTTCCTGCCTGTGCGGCCCCGGAAGTAAACGTTGCCGGAGCCGCGTGGGCAGGAAGGAGAAAGAGCATCAGCGCGTGCAAAGGAGGAGCCGCCGTGGGAAATAAGAAGTAATTCTGTACTGAAACCACGACGAAAGCCGAATTGATGCGGACTCAAAATCTCATTAGTGTCCATAAAGTCAGTCAGTTGTTTAAGAACAATACCTTCAATCACTTTCGCTAATATAGGAAGAGAAGAGATAGGCCTATAATTAATCAAATTGCCACTATCTAAATTTGCCTTTTTTAATAAAGGTTTCACCACTGCCGATTTTAAAGCCTTAGGTAAAGTACCCACTGACAATGAAGCATTCACAATATGTGTGATAGAAACTTTCAAAAGAACAAAGATTTCTCTGAAAGTAACTGTAGAGATATTCAACATAGGACAAGTGGTATTATTCAATTGTGAAATTATATTCAGAATTTCTATAGAGGAAACTAAATCAGACTCTGTCCAAGTAGCAGCATTACCACTCATAGTGACTAAAAGAAATATTCACATCTTTAAAATTTAGTAAAAGATTTTCTAGCTTAACTGCAAAATATTTTGCAAACATATCAGCTGAGAGAGAAGCAGAGTCAAAGCTAACTGGTTTTGGTACATCTGATAACTTACGAACTAAATTAAATAAAGCTTTCGGGGAATTACCTAATTCATGTATTTTTTTGGAATAATATTCCTTTTTAGCAGTTAAGGTATCCAATTGATATTTGGCTAAAGCCTCACGAAAAGCTAACACAGTATCATGAGAAGGGTGATTAGACCATTTATGTTCCAATTTCCGTAAATATTGACGAGATGACATTAAGACCGAATTGTACCACGGCCTAGACCTATTACTCTTTTGATTGGAGAGTGAACAAACTTTCAACGGAGCAATCAAATTCAAAGCGGTCATTAAAAAAGCAACCCAATCATCAAAAAAAGCATTGAGATCACTGGCTTCAGAAACGTCAGGAACTGAAACACAATGATCTTTTAATTTGTTAGTGTCAACAAAAGATCTTTTCAAAAAATTACTAGATGAAGACACAACATTCTCATCACTAATTATACCATTTACTGAAAAACTAATCAAAGAATGGTCGGACCATGGGACCACTATAACTTCAGGATCCTTCAATAAATGAAAAGTAGCACCATTATTAATAAACACCAAATCAAGCATATTTCCGTGACAATGAGTGGGTGCTAAAACAACTTGAGACCAACCTAACGATCGTAAAATATCATTAAACAATGAAATCTGAGAGTCCTCTGACATACGATTAAAAGGTAAATTAAAATCTCCTAGTAAAATCAAGTTGTTTAAATTTATTGAAGCAGACAATTTTGCTAACCTTTCCGAGGTTTTTCATGTACATTCTGTTTTTTTTCTGCAATTTGCTGTCAGTTCAAACTGAAAATTACAGGAAATAGTATAGCAGATAAGGAGAAAGATGGTTCAGGAATATATACATATAGATATATAGACAGAGAGAGAGACACAGATACACACACAATATAATATACCGTTATATATAATAATAACAAAGGGAAAGATGGTTCAGGGATATAGACATATATTTACATATAATAGAAAGAGAGAGATAGATACACACAATATAATATATATATATATATTTAATAATGAGAAACATGGTTCAGGGATATACATATATAGATATATAGACAGAGTGAGACACAGATACACATACAATATAATATTTATAATAATAAAGGGAAAGATGGATCAGGGATATAGACATATAGTTACATATAGATAGAGAGATACACACCTTATAATATATATAATAATGAGAAAAATGGTTCAGGGATATAGACATATAGTTACATATAGATAGAAAGAGAGAGATACACACACAATATAATATATATAATAATGAGAAAGATGGTTCAGGGATATAGACATATAGTTATATATATTTATTTATTTTATTTGTATTTTTCTATACCGGCATTCACGGAGTTCGTATCATGTCGGTTTACATAAAACAAGGGGTGAGAAATACATTATAACGTAAATAACTAATAACATAAGAGTATACATTAAAAGGTAAAACAAGTGCATGGAAGAAAAAAGTTACAATAAAACGGGGTCATTCTAACTGGGATTAGAGTTAGAGGAAAGATAAACAGTTTAACGAGAAGTAAAACATTGTAATGATTGGTAGATAGAGACTGTTTCAGTTTAATAGGAAATGATCAGTAATGCTGCATTTGATGGTAGAGAATCTTTAAGGGTCCGGAAATGCTTTCATGAACAGCCATGTTTTCAGTCTTTTCCTGAAGGTTTGAAGACATGGTTCCTGTCTTAGTTCTAGGGGGATGGAGTTCCACAGTGGGGGACCTGCTGTGGAGAAGGCCCGATCTCTCAATGTTATATGTTGGGTGGTATTGTTGTGTGGTACCTGTAGATATTCTCTATATGCTTCCCTGATGGGTCTGTTGGAGGAGTGTTTTTTAAGAGCTATTTGTAAATGGAGTGGAGCCAGTCCATGAATATTCTTGTAGATTGTGGTGAGGGATTTATGAATTATTCTGTAGTGGATTGGTAACCAGTGTAGGTCTTTAAGGACTGGTGTAATGTGATCTCTTCTTCTTTTGTTTGTTAGAATTCTTGCTGCGGTGTTCTGTATCATTTGGAGCGGTTTAGTATGAGATGATGGGATGCCTAGTAGGATGGAGTTGCAGTAATCAATTTTCGCAAATATTATTGCTTGGAGCACTGTTCTATAATCATGGAAGTGAAATAGGGGTTTTATTCTTTTTAATACGTGCAGTTTGTGGAAGCAGTCTTTGGTTGTTTGGTTGATAAACGATTTCAAATTTAGTCTGTTGTCTATGGAGACTCCTAAATCTCTTACTTTTGAGGTTTGCAAGTTGGCTGGCGGATTTGTAGTGATTTTGCAGTTATCTGGAGAGATTAGAATGAATTCACTTTTTGATTGGTTTAGGATTAGATTTAAGCTGGATAAGAGCTCGTTAATTTCTTGAAAGCAATTTTCCCAAAGTTCTAGCGCTTTAGTGATGGATTCTTTGATAGGGATCACAATCTGGACGTCGTCGGCAAATATGAAGTGTTTTAGGTTCAATTTGTTTAGCAGTTGGCAAAGCGGGAGAAGGTATAAGTTGAAAAGTGTTGGTGAGAGAGAGGAACCCTGAGGAACTCCTTGTGATGATGGGTATCTGGGGGATTCTTTGTTGTGAATTTTAACTTTGAAACCTCTGTTTTCTAGGAATGTTTTGAACCATGTTAGTGCTGATCCTGCAATACCGATGTTCGCTAGTTGATTTAGTAATATGGCATGGTTCACAGTATCGAACGCTGCCGATAGATCCAATAAGATCAGTAGGAAGGCCTGTCCTTTATCGAGGCCCAAAATAATGTAGTCAGTCAGTGAGATGAGAAGGGATTCGGTGCTTGAGGCTTTTCTAAAACCGAATTGAGTGGGGAAGAGAATTTTGTGTTCTTCTATGTAATCTGCTAGTTGTGTGTTAACTAGTTTCTCCATCACCTTGGCAATGAAAGGCAGATTTGAGATTGGACGGAAGTTGTTAGGATCTTTGGGGTCCAAGTTAGGCTTCTTAAGTAGCGGTTTGATGGATGCTATTTTGAGGTCGTCTGGGTAGAAACCCTGGATGAATGAGCAGTTTATAATGTCTGCTAGGGTTTTGGTTATGGTGTCCGGGATTAGCAGTAGTAATTTAGACGGAATCTGGTCTAGTGGATGCGATGAGGGTTTCATTTTCTTAAGAAGTGTTTGGATCTCTGAGGAAGAGGTGAGTTCAAGAGATTGGAGGGAGATGTCAAGAGATTGGAGGGAGATGTCTTTATTATGCAGAATGTAATTGCTGGTTGGTGTGCCGGTATTATGCTTTATTTGTGTTAGTAGGTTGGTGATTTTATTACTGAAGAAGAGTGCCAGCTCATCAGCTTTTGTTTGAGCTTGGTTAGGTGGTATGTCAGGAGGGTTTGCCTGAGTTAGATTGGAGACAAATGTGAATAGCGCTTTGGAGACAAATGTGAATAGCACTATATAGATAGAAAGAGAGAGATACACACACACAATATAATATATATAATAATGAGAAAGATGGTTCAGGGATATAGACATATAGTTATTATAATCATAGAGAGAGACACAAATACACACACAATATAATATTTATTAGAGATGTGCTTCGGATAAAAATTTCATGTTGGGCTTTGTTTTCGGGGGGGCCCCCGCGGGAATTTCATTTTTCCCATAGTTCGGGGCTTTGTTTTTTCGGGAGCCCCGATTTTCGGGTTAGTGCGCACTATCGGGAGTTAGTGCACACTATCGGGAGTTAATGCGCACTAACTCCCGTTAGCATGCACTAACTCAAAAATGAATTTTTTTCTGAAATTTTGGAAAAAATTAAATACTTTTTCGGTTCTCCCGAACCATTCCGAATTAGGCAATGTCATTGACATTGCCTAATTCAGGAAAAATGATTTCACATCCCTAATATTTATAATAATAATAATAAAGGGAAAGATGGTTCCAGGGATATATACATATAGTTACATATAGATAGAGAGAGATAGATACACACAATATAGTAATATATATACATTTCATAATGAGAAAGATGACTCAGGGATGTATATACATATAGTTACATATAGATAGAGAGAGAGATACACAGAATATAATATATATAATAATGAGAAAGATGGTTCAGGGATATAGGCATATAGTAGATCGAGAGAGTTATATATACACACAATATAATATATATAGTATTAATAACAATAAGAAGAAAGATTGTTCAGGGATATATACACATAGTTATGTACATATATATAGAGAGAGAATGGCCCACACACACTGTTTCCTTTAGATTCCCAGCAGATAATGTTTATTTCTTAATTGTCTAAAAATGATAGATGTGAAAGGTCTTTAAGCGATTAATGTTTGTTTTTCCTACTATTTAGGCCCTATCCACACATTCTTTCCACACCGGCAGCTCAGTCCATGTCTGCCTATGCCGGACAGACCCAGTATTCGGGAATGCAGCAGCCGGCCGTGTACACCGCCTACTCTCAGACAGGACAGCCTTACAGTTTACCCACTTACGGTATTGCATCTTCTGATTGCTCGCTTTTTTTTTACATAAAAGTAAAATGCAGTGATTCATTGTTGTGTGATGCAGTTACTTTAGTTTAGGTATCTAATGTAATCTCTCTAAAAAAAAAAAAAAAAAAAAACAAAATCAGTTGAAAATTAATTTCTTACACAGACTTGGGTGTAATGTTGCCAGGCATCAAAACAGAAAGTGGACTCTCCCAAGCACAATCTCCACTGCAAAGCGGATGTCTCAGTTACAGCCCAGGGTTTTCCACGCCACAACCAGGCCAAGCACCTTATTCCTACCAAATGCCAGGTTAGTAACCCATGTCAGCGAGCGTTGGTGGCTCGGATGGTAAGTGCTGTGTTCCGGCAGGCAGAAAGTCCCCGGTTTGATCGCTGGGTCAGGTCTTCTGTGTCCCATGGGATTCTGGGAACACAAAGTTCAGAGCTCCTGGTGGCCAGACCCCGGGCTTCTGATTCCTGAGCTCCGGGAGCCTCACGGCTCCCAGGCCAGGACTGGACTGAATGTAAGCAGGGAGAGGATATGAACAGCGGGGAATCTCCTCCCCCTTCCACCCCACCCCAAGCAGTTGCAAATGAAGGCTCATGGCGCCAGGTCCCATCCCTGTTTTTCACCTGAACTGAAGGTACAAATGAGCAGGAGGAAACTGCCGGCTGGAGAAAATAAAATACGTACAGGGAAGCAATCGCGGTGCCTGAGTAAGCAGAATGCCGGAATTCAGTTCTGGGTAGGGTCCACTGGATCTGAGGTGACCTCCGCATAACTCCGCTGGTGTCGCAGACTGGCGAGTCTGAAAACGTGGTGGTTCCACCCAAAGTTGCTGAAAGTATATTTTAGCAGGTGTTTTATATGTTACTGATGTTTCAATCTCAGAATAGGATCTTCATTAACGCAAACAGTCACCAGGATGAGTCCAGTAGAAATATACACACACAGTATATAGGGCTTCAACATATAGGGGGCAATTTTCCAACCACAGGCCCGTTTAGCCTCGGACTCTGTACCACTTTCCTTTTGAAACTTTCCGCAGTACAAAGCACCTGTGGCCTTTTGCACCAGGTCCCTGTGCGGGTGAATTTCCTATGGGAAATAATGTAGGTAGACTTGAAAATACGATCTACCCGTTTTATTTTCCACCCTCGGCCCTGGAACCCTTCCACAGCGCGCATCATTTTATCATCATTGTCAGTCTGCCAGTGTGTGCTTACAAATTGCTATTCAGCCACAGGAATGGCTTTGAACCTTGTCCCTTTTGGAGTTTTGACTGACGTTCTCCTGCCAAAGTTCTGCATTCCAGAGCTGACCGTCAGGCATAGTCACTGCTGGAAACCCTGCGTTATTTGCACAATTATTTAAAATGTATAAATCAACTGTGAATTAAACTTTTATATAGAAACATAATGGCAGAAAAAGATGATTTGGCCCATCCAGTCTGCCCATCTGCCCAATTAATTTAGCTTTATAATTTCCCTCACTCCCTTTGAGATCGTCTGTATTTATCCCATGCTTTCTTGAATTCAGATACTGGTTTTGTTTCTACCACCTTCACTGGGAGGCCATTCCATGCATCTACTAATCTCTCTTTAAATAAATATTTACTAAGATTACTCCTGAGTCTACCCCCTTTCACCCTCATCCCTAGACCCCTCATTCTAGAGCCTTCCTTGCATTGAAAGAGACTCATCTCCTGAGAATGGAAACCTTCGAGGTATTTAAATATCTCTATCATATCTCCCCTATCTCACCTTTCTTCTAGGGTGTAAATGTTTACATCTTTTAAGTCTGTCTTCATATGCTTTGTAACAAAGATTGCTGACCATTTTAGTAGCCATTTCTGGATTGACTCCAACCTGTTTATGTCCGTTTGACGGTGCAGTCTCCAGCATTGTACTCAGTATTCCAAGTGAGGTCTCAGCAGGGACCTGTACAGGGGCAATATCAGCACCTTTTTCTGCTATCCATTCCCCCCCCCCCCCCCCCATGTAGGCAAGCCTATTTCTGGGTTTTGCCATCAATTTCTCCACCTGTTTGGCCACCTTAAGATCATCAGATACAATCACACCCAGATCCCGGTCTTCCTTCGTGCTTAGAAGAATTTCACCTCCAATATTGTACCTCTCCCTTGGGTGTTTGCATACTAAATTCATTGCTTTGCATTTTTACCATTAGATCTTAACTACCAGACCCTAGACCATTCTTTGAGCTTTGCTAGATCCCTCCTCATGTTTTCCACACCTTCCTGGCTGTCCATCCTGTTACGGATTTTGGTATCATCATCAAAAAGACAAACTTTTCCCAACAATTCTTCCATTATGTTGTTCACAAAAATGTTGAAAAGAACCAACCCAAGGACGATCCCTGAGGCACATCACTAGTAACACCTCCCCCCCCCCTCAGAGAAAACACGTTGACCACTACACTTTGTCACTTCCCACTCAGCCAGTTTCTAACCCAGTCAGTCACTCTGGGTCCTATATCAACGGCATTCAATTTATTTATAAGTCTCCTATGTGGAACCATGTCAAAGGCCTTACTGAAATCCAAGTGATCAAGCACTCTCCCTTGATCCAACTCTAGTCATACAATCAAAGAAATGATCAGATTCATCTAACAAGATTTACCTCTGGTAAAACCATGCTGCCTCGGATCTTGCAACCCGTTGGATTCCAGAAACTGCCCTATCCTCTGTTTTAGTGTCACTTCCATTAATTTGCTCACTATAGAGGTCCGACTAACTGGTCTGTAGTTCCCAGCCTCCTTCTTACTTCCGCTTTTGTGAATAAGAATCACATTCATCCTTTCTCAGTCCTCTGGAACTACTCCCACCTCTAAAGAAGCATTGAGAAGGTCAACCAGTGGAGCTGCTGGGACATTTCTGAGTTCCCTTACTACCCTCGGATGTATCCCATCTGGCCCATCACCTTATCTCCTTTAAGTTCAATTAGCACCTCACAAACACAGTGCTCTGAAAATCGATTGAGGTTTACCTCACTTCCAGTCTTATTTGCATTTGTTTTATGTGGCCCTGCTCCAGGCCCTTCCATAATAAGCAGTGAAAGCAGTTTTCCTCCTCAGTCTCTGCATATTCCGCTCCTCCCCTCTGACTCTCACAATGCCACTTTTGAACTTCCTTTTATCATTGACATGTCTTTCAAGAAGTCTTGTGCATCGTATTACTGTATTTGCTATTTTTCTTCTATTTGAATTTTTGCACCTCTGACTTCACTCCCATCTTCTCTTAATTTTCCAGCTATTGTTGCCCATCTTCCTCTTTCTGCAGTCTATTGTAGTTTTCAACCTGATTCATGATGAAAAGAAAATTCAGCTTTGTCACACCCACCATCTGTCAGGTGCAACACCACAGCCTTCCATAATGATTTATTTAAAAAAAAACAAAGTATAGCATGTGCTGTTTGTGTAAAGACTTGCAATGTTGTCATGGGTGGGAAGGAAAAGGGAACACATGCCCGGGCCTGGGACCAATCACGTTTTGTGGAATTCTCACAGCTAATGAATAATTATTGAGTAACTTGGCAGTGAAATTTCCGACAAGGGGCTCGCTTGACAGACAAATGAATATGTTTCCTCGGAATGATTCATATGCAATAAGCTAAAAAAAAAACCCATCTGCAGATGACAAGTTTCCATTTCCTGGTTTTGCATATACATTGTAAATAATATGGCAACCTGGGCCCCTCGTTTTCTTTCTTTCCGGTATTTTGGCAGGTTGTGCAAGTTACGAATACTGCAATCCCCATTCATTAAAAAAAAAAAATCACATTTCATTAGATATTTTGTCAGGTTTACATCCTCCCTCCTACCATTCCGCACCCCCTTCTCTTCTCATCCACAATTACTGCATTGTTGCAGTTTCGTACGTGGTCTTCCTTCAGGTTTGAAAGGGGTAGTGCTCTCAAACCGATTTCTCCTCCTCCTCTTTTCCTATCTGCTGTCCCTTCTCCCTCTTGTCGTTGTCTCTAAAATTCAGAATTTTTTACAAGGCTCTCAGAACTTATTTATTTATGCAACAGTTTGTATAATCTGCTTCTTACAAAATACGTCCGGTGAAGAGTACAATAAAACTTGTAAAATTCTGTTCCAGGTATGTAATTTTGCCACCATTTGAGTGAACCCCATGTCCTTTCTAGAACATTCTAATGAACTCTGTGCTTCCTGCTGCTGTACAGGTGGAGCTGGGAAATTCAAAAAGCTTCTGATTTAAAGGTGGCTTGGAAGTGAGCATCGCTTTTTCTGAAGTGAACAGCTTTTGAATTATTCTAGCACTCTGTATTTCCTGTCAAACGTGTGTAGCCTTAGGTAGTTCCGAGTACAACGAAACATCGCAGATACTGCACAGGTCGCAAGTCGCAAATGCACTTTTTATAGCAGGAAATACAAAGAGTTCTAGGAAAAGTAAAAAGTCATGGGATAGGTGGCGATGTCCTTTCGTAGATTGCAAACTGGCTAAAAGACAGGAAACAGAGAGAAGGATTACATGGACAATTTTCTCAGTGGAAGGGAGTGGACAGTGGAGTGCCTCAGGGATCTGTATTGGGACCCTTACTTTTCAATATATTTATAAATGATCTGGAAAGCAATACGACGAGTGAGATAATCAAATTTGCAGATGACACAAAATTGTTCAGAGTAGTTAAATCACAAGCAGATTGTGATAAATTGCAGGAAGACCTTGTGAGACTGGAAAATTGGGCATCCAAATGGCAGATGAAATTTAATGTGGATAAGTGCAAGGTGATGCATATAGGGAAAAATAACCCATGCTATAATTACACAATGTTGGGTTCCATATTAGGTGCTACAACCCAAGAAAGAGATCTAGGTGTCATAGTGGATAACACATTGAAATCGTCGGTTCAGTGGGCTGCGGCAGTCAAAAAAGAAAACAGAATGTTGGGAATTATTAGAAAGGGAATGGTGAATAAAACGGAAAATGTCATAATGCCTCTGTATCGCTCCATGGTGAGGCCGCAACTTGAATACTGTGTACAATTCTGGTCGCCGCATCTCAAAAAAGATATAATTGCGATGGAGAAGGTACAGAGAAGGGCTACCAAAATGATAAGGGGAATGGAACAGCTCCCCTATGAGGAAAGACTAAAGAGGTTAGGACTTTTCAGCTTGGAGAAGAGACGACTGAGGGGGGATATGATAGAGATGTTTAAAATCATGAGAGGTCTAGAACGAGTAGATGTGAATCGGTTATTTACTCTTTCGGATAATAGAAAGACTAGGGGGCACTCCATGAAGTTAGCATGGGGCACATTTAAAACTAATCAGAGAAAGTTCTTTTTCACTCAAGGCACAATTAAACTCTGGAATTTGTTACCAGGGGATGTGGTTAGTGCAGTTAGTATAGCTGTGTTTAAAAAAGGATTGGATAAGTTCTTGGAGGAGAAGTCCATTACCTGCTATTAAGTTCACTTAGAGAATAGCCACTGCCATTAGCAATGGTTACATGGAATAGACTTAGTTTTTGGGTACTTGCCAGGTTCTTATGGCCTGGATTGGCCACTGTTGGAAACAGGATGCTGGGCTTGATGGACCCTTGGTCTGACCCAGTATGGCATGTTCTTATGTTCTTATGTTAATTCAGTAACTAAGATCAAAATCCACACCAACTAACACCTCCCACTCTCAAATCATCATCTGTGTTTGTCTCATGCCTTCTTGTATGCAGATACTGTCCTCGTCTCCACCACCAACAGGGGGAGGCTGTTCCAAGTATTGGCTACCCTCCCTGTAAAGAAATATTGCCTTAGATTGCTCCTGAGTCTGTCCCCTTCCACCCTCATCCCATGACCTCCTTGATTTACAGCCTCCTTTCTGTTGAAAGAGTTTTGCCTCCTATGCATGAAAACCGTGGAGGTATTTAAATGTCTCTATCATATCTCCCCTATCCTTCCTTTCCTCATACGCAGATCTTTAAGTCTTTCCCCCATGTGCTCTAGAATGAAGCTCACTGACCATTTTAGCACCCACCCTCTGGACCAGCTCCAGCCGAATGTGCAGTCTCCAGAATTGTACAGAGTATTCCAAGTGAGGTCTCGTCAGGAACCTATACAGGGACAATTTCACCTCTTCTGCTGACCATTCCTCTCCTTATGCAGCCCAAGCATCTTTCTGGCTTTTGTCATCATCTTATCCACTTCTTTGACTACCTTAAAATCATCAGATTCGATCGCCCCCAAATTCCGCTCATCTATCATCCTTAGGGGAATTTGTCCCCCATACTGTACGTCTCGCGTAGTCTTTTGCATCCTAAATGCAAAATGATGCCTTTATTAGCATTAAATCTTTGCTGCTAGACCCTAGAGCATTCCTCAAGCTTTGCTAGATCTATTTATTTATTTATTTGTTTGTTTGTTTGTTTATTTATAAACGTTTAATATTTTGCCTTAACCAAGCTGGTGTCAAGGCAGATTACAATTTATAGACGAATTCTTTACACATTAGCAGTTATACTAAGCACAGGGAAATTCCAGGAGAGAGGTAGAGATTTATAGAGGTTTGGAGAGGTTAAAGTCGACACAAGGTGAAGTTGTAGGTGGGACTACTGGGTGCCCTGGAAGCAGGAAGATGGACCTAGAAAGGGTGCAAGCAGAGAAGGGAAGCACCTGGTGCAGGGGAAGGAGCGTTAGAAAGGGGGCGGAGGCCACAGCGAGAGGACCAGTTCAGTATACAAGGCACTGCCATAGTCACAGGTTTTCTTTGCAAGGTAGGACGTCTCAAGATGGAGAGTTACCAGTATCTTATTCCCGAATCTGCAGAAACCGAGGGGAGGGCAGGAAAAGAGAGCTAATTGTGAACAATGCAGTTCTCTTGAGGAGGTGTAAGGATACAGGAGTTGGGTGAAGCAGTCTAGGGCTGTATAGTTTACACATCTGCAGGCAAATCTTCCTGGCTGTCTGCCTTATTGCCAGAATTTCTCTCTTAATAGTCTTGGAATATATATCTCACCTTGTCCTATTGCCGCCTTCACTTTTTCGGTTAGCTCCTCACAAGCACACTTTTCAGAAAATCGATAGAGGTTTTCCTCCCTTCCAGTCCTAGTTGCGTTCACTTTATGTGGTTCTGCTCCTGGCCCCTCCCACAGTGAATACGGATCAGAATTAATGGTTAAGTAATTTTGCTTTTCCCTCATCCGTTTCTACTTATTCATTCCCTTCACCTCAGAGTCTCAAAATGCCACTTTTGCACTTCCTCTTATCAGTCACATATCTAAAAGAAGTCTTGTTCCCTTCCCCCATTTTATCATACTTGCTATTTTTCCTTCTGTTTAGATTGTTGATATTGTCGCCTGTCTTTCTCGTTCCCTGATCTCTTGTACTTATGAACACCATCCTATTTTTCCTTACCTTTTCAGCCACTTCTTTAGAAAACCATAGCATCCTCTTTTTTCCTTTATTTACTTTCCTCACAAAAAGCTTAGTTTTTCTTCTAATATCCCTTTTAGCTATGTCCCACTGCTCTTCTGCCTCCCTCCATCCTTCCATCCAGCTAACGACTCCTTGAGGTACTTCCCCATTTTAACCAAGTTTCCCTGAAGTCTAGGGCCCTCGTCTTTGAATGAACATTGTTTTCCTTGGCTTTAATACTGAAGCACGCCATCCGGTTATTACTGGATCCCCAGATGATCGCCCGCTACAAAACCCGAACTACCGTTCCCAGTATCGCGTCCTCCCATTTGGGTTCGGTTTCCCTTTGCTGGAGCAGTGCTCCCTGCAGTGAATCCAGCATCTCCTTGCTTCTAGAAGACACTGTAGACAGAATGTCCTAATCAACATCTGGCAGATTGAAATCCCCCTTTCATGGTACTTTTGTTAATATCCTCCATTAAATCTCTATCCATTTCTTCTGTCTGTGATGGAGGTCTGTATATTATACCAGTTTAAATAAATGTTCCATTCTCTCTTTACAGATTAAATCATAGTGCTTCTTCCTTACCTCAAAGGCCCTGAAATTATGTTGCTTTAATATTATTTTTTATATATAGTGCTACACCTCCTCCTTTTCTTCCTACCCAGTCCTTCCTGAATAGATTGCAGCCTGGTATAACTATATCCTAGTCATGGTTTTCTGTGTACCACGTCTCCATGACAGACACTACATCCAAGTCAGCCTCTTCCATGGCTGCTTCTAGACCCAGGACTTTATTTCCCATAGTATGAAACACGAGTGCACATAGTTTTCCAGATGTGGCCCTTTTCCCTCCGGTTCACCTATCCCTGATGATCCCAGTTTAAAACCCTGCTCGGCAGGTTGGCTATTCTCTTCTGGAGATAAGGGATTTTTAAATTGCAGAACAGAATAGTGGACTAAGGGCAAGGTGGTTCACAGCACGCATCGAAAAAAACCCCCCAGCAAAACAGAGTAATGCAGATTCTGTAGCACAGATCTGGAAGCAGTTCTGTTTTTTGGGTGTGACGTGCTGATGTCAGAAGCCCTGTTTACAGAAAGGCATAATAAGGTGCACAGCTGATCCACTGGAAACTGTGTAAGCACTATAAACATAACTGTACCTTAGAAATATTGGGATAACAGCCCTGCAGAGCATGAGGAGGTTTGTGATCATCTGAAACATTCCCACTCCAGCCAATAAAAAGCTTGACGAAAGAAAATCAGGCATTGTGGTAAAGGAGAAAAGCACAAGAATGGATTTGCTAATAGAAGTGCTGAGCTGAGTGACCATTCTGTACCCTGGTATGCAGAAACAGAAGATCATAAAGTATCAGAAGATACAATCAGAGACCAAGTAAATGTAACAGAAAGAAAGAAAATAAAATCCCAAATTGTATTGGGCACCAGTGGCTTGATGAAAGAGAACTTCCAAGCACACCTTGTCTGTAATATATAATATTACTCCAATTAAGACCAGAAGGAATCTCTTTGACATAGTGCAAGATTTACATACAGCAGCACTAGCAGTACATTTGAGAGATTGATATTGTACCTAACCTACCCTGGCTTACGTGTGAGGTTCATGCCTTTCATGGTGTGCACCAAACAAACCTATTGCAAGACATTACCCGGGTCTCTCCTGGGACTCTGCTGGCCTGTCTACGTTTTCAGAAACAACACTTGAATCAGAAGCAAAGTTAACTGCAAAAGAACCACAGGAAGATGTTAAAATGTGAACAGAAAGGCAAGTGGGCTAAGTATATGTGGAGTGGGAGAATAATCATAAGATTTGCCATACTGGGTCAGACCAAAGGACCATCAGGCACAGTACCCTGTTTCCAGCAGTGGCCAATCCAAGTCACATGTATCTGGCCAGCTCCAAAAGGGTTAATAGATTCCATGCCGCTTATCCCAGGGATAATGGTTTATGGACTTTTTTTCCCAGGAACATGTCCAAACCTTGTTTTAAGCTCAGCTACACTAACAGCTTTCACCACATCCTCCAGCAACAAACTCCAGAGTTTGATTATGGGTTGATTAAAAAAATATTTTCTCCAATTTATCTTAAATGAGGGTACCTTCCCCTTTCATGGTGTAAGAACTGCAGCTTCAATGTGTGGTTCTTGCATCCAGACAGCTAATGAGCCAATGTCTCCTACAACCTCACTAGCTCAACACTGCGTTGTTTTTTTTAATCCGTATTATCAGGTGATCTCTCTCCATTTATGTAATGACAAATTGTAATTATCTTTTCCCATGTGTTCAAAAGCTTCATCCCACCATGGTTTTTTTTTTTCTTTAAATGTAGGTTCCAGTTTTACCCCGTCATCCAGTATTTATGCAAATAATTCAGTCTCCAATTCAACAAACTTCAGTAGTTCTCAGCAGGTATGATACACATATTGCTCTTTGTATCCAGAAAAGCAGAAATTCTTCTGATGATAATTATTATCTCATCGTACAGATATGGATGTCCGTAAAAATGTATTTAGCCCGGTTATCATGAAATATGTGTGAGGACCAGCCTGGGGGTGCAGAGGGTGCATTCACAGCTCATGGGGGGAGGGGGGGAGGGGCGGTTAGGAGTCCCAGTCGCCGTGCAGCAGTGGTATCCACCGTCCCGATTTAGTAACATAGTAAATGACGGCAGATACAGACCAAACAGGTCCATCCATTCTGCCAGCAGCGATTTTATGCACATTTACCTAAAGAAGATCAAATTCCCACATGGAACCCAGACCCCGGTTCTGTTGTGTCCCCTTTAGGGTTGCAACCGCTATCCCATGCTAGTTTTCCCCCCATGCCTTCCAGGAAGCAGACTTGGGATCAGCGATCGCAGGGATCCAGAAGGAGCCTATGGTGCGGGGCCCTCGTTCAAGGACTGTCCCTGGCATGACCGGGCTGAACTTTGAAAGTACAGCCGATTTATATTTCTTCTACAGTCCATGCAGGCCATGGCTAGTCAAGCCAGGACAGAGTGCATGTATCTTTCATCCATTTTTAAATTCCACCCTACGACTCAGTCCCTCAAATATCAAAACTTCAGAAACATTTTTAAAGACAGGTCACAGAATCTGTCTCATCACCATAACAAAATCTGGAAACTTCCCTGATCAGGTAAATTCTGGTTTTCTTCTTTGGATTTTGGGCTTTTTTTCTCATTTTGTTTTTTAAATATTTCCTCCCTGCTCCCCAGAACAAGTGCCTGGGTGAGTTGGTTGAAGACTGTGAGGTAAATCTCCAAAACTGAATCCCGCTGTACCACTGTCATACCAGCAAGGGTCATCATTCAAGGGGCAGACAATCTCCAGCATAACCTCATCACCTCTGTGATATGCCCTGGTTCTGCTGTTAAAGGCACTGATCTGGTGCAGGTCAAATCCTTCCTGAGCTGAATTTTCCACCTGGCAAGGTTCAGCAGGCCGAGGCAGCCGGGAATTGAGAGAGACCCAAGGTAGGATCTGAGCCAGATCACAACTAACCTGGCCATTTCTAATGAAGGCTTTTGTCTGCACCGTTTCTGCACTCAAATTACTGACGGTGGCAGTTAACATAGTCAGAGAGAGCCTGCACACGCCTTTTCAAGCAGTATGTGCGACTCCTTCAGCTTTTTATATGTCCCTCAAATAAAGTTGGCAAGTATATACTTGCATGCTTACATTACCTGTAAGATCAAACCGTATCAATAGTATTGCTTTCTGTCCATAAGGCATTTTGGTTTCACTTGTCATAACCAGGCAGACTTTGAACGCTGTGTGATGGAGGCCGTACAGTACGTGCCAAGCCCCCCGGTCTATGGTTAAGGTGGAATCCCCTACCCCTGCGAAGTGAGGGAGAAGGGGAGATGGGATAGACTTGTACACAGTTGTTCACAACAGCTAGCAGGTTATCTTTTTCAGTAGGGTTTTGAGTTAATGGAATAGTGAACCACAAAATAAGTACGTATACAAAACCTGCAGTTATACATTTATGGGACTTTTCAGGAAAGGCACTCTACAAAAAATATATGCCAACTGAACTATGCCATTTCTTTCATTTTTTTTTGTATTTGTAGGTTGGCTTTAAAGGATTTACTTTTTTTTTGGTTCAGTTGCCTTGTTTACTTCGACAGTAACTGGATACCGAATCCTACAGTAACCTGATATTAGCCTCTTTTCAGTGCCCAGTAGTGCCTAATCCTTTTGTAAACCAGAACTTAAGAAAGGACTCCTTTTTCTACCCTGACTTCATAAATTGTTCTCACTGTTCCAGGATTATCCTTCTTACACAGCTTTTGGCCAAAACCAGTATGCACAGTATTACTCAACATCAACATATGGCGCGTACATGAACTCCAATAACACGGTGGATGGAACCTCCTCCTCATCAACTTATCAGTTACAGGAATCTCTCCCGGGCCTAACCAGTCAACCAGGTACAGATCTTCATCCAGGTAAAGCAAATTCTACATCTCCTGGAGCTGCTAATATTTGCACTAATAGTTTTATTTTCACTTTTTCTCTCCATGTTTCTGGTCACTAGAGAGAAAGTGTTGTGCACTAGGGTATTATCCAATTTGATTGCTGCCCTGTGAGTCATGCTGTAAGTTATACTTAAGCTTAAAACTATTTTGGTTTCGCAGTCCTTAAACAAACAGAGAGCTGATAACTGACTAACCGCACAAATGTTTTGAAAGCAGGCAAAAATAGAAAAGTACTGCATTACTAAAACCACACATCAGCTCTATGTAAAACACATTAGCATGTGGCAAACAAACGGACTTCTCCCAGTCCTAGTTCCAAGGTGCCTGGCAGGAAACCCTGGCTCCCAGCAGCAAGAGACTGCATTGTATAAATACTGACCTGCCCTTGGCCACGTTCATCATCCAAGATATGTTTCCTGTTATCACAAGAGATAATGAAACCAGGGGATAGCTTGTAGCATCTACGGAACCTTTGATTTCCTGGGTTCAAAATTCGATTCACTAGATCCATTAGTGGGAAAATATTTTTACTATCACTCAGAGGTTAATATTTGAAATCATTTAGACAGATAACTCACAAGTTAATAAAAGTCAGGACCAGTGCCAGTCTCGGCCCCTCCTCCCTATCCCAAACCTTATCCTCATACCTTCCCAATACCGTAATTTTAGCAGAATCTTCAGGAGGATAGTGTAAGCTTGACCACGCAGGGCCAAACCTTTGGAACTAAGGAGGGAGGAAGGAGGGGCTGTGTTCGAGCATGTAGGTTGGAAATCTCTTTTTTTTTTTTTTTTTTTTTTAAATACCTAGCACTTTGCCACATAACCAGCTATATTTTTTTTTAATATTGACAGTTAATTCTAAAGTAATGAAAGACAAGTATCTTTACATCTAAAATATAATGTCTGGTTATATTTAAATGTATCCAGCTATGGTTAGCTGGATAAGTTTAATCGGGGATATTCAGTGGGACACTTATCCCACTGAATATGCAGGACATATTATCTGGCAAATTGTAGCTGGATAACTTACCTGCTTGTTGGCTTACTGAATATTATGCTCTTCATGAACAAGTATATACAGCTGTTTCTTAGAACAATCTATAAGTTACTGCAGATTTTATAATGTCAGCCTTTACTGCATGCACTTAGGTAGTTTTTTCTTGAAAAACTAACAATGTAGTTTTTAGCATGCATATTTTATGCTAATTATCAGGGTTTTTTCTTGGAAAATTAGTGCAAAATATGTATGCTAAAAACACCACTTTACAGATACATGGATTATTTGAAAATAGCCTCCTATTTGATTCGCATCTGATGCATTGGGATTGCCTGTAGAGTAGGTGAAGCAGGTTCATCAGGATCTAGCCTACATTTTTAGAACTCATTTCAAAACAAAGTGGGCATTTTGTAATGACAATTACTGTAAACTGATCAGAGTTGCAGTGCTAACTCATTAAGAGTCAACAGTTAGACGTAATGTCATGGACATTTATCATTATGATTTGTTTATTTATATTTTGCTTTATCCCTTTCCAGGGGTCAAAGTGGATTGCAGCCATAAAAATATGCATACAATGAAACATATTAATCCAGAACAATAAAATGACATAATTACAGCAAAAAATACAATCTGCACAAATCTGCACAAATCACAAATAAGTAGACTAGAAACTAGCAAACATATAATCCAGTTATTAACATCCAGCAGACAATACACAAACAACAAAATAAAATCCATAAAAGCAGACTGAAAAGCTCCAAAGGTCATGTACTCTGTAAAAAACCTCACATCCAACCATCATATTTATGGCCATAACAAACAAGCATTTAACAGAAAGGCACCACCCAGCATCAGCTCAATCAGGCAAATGTCAGCTGAAAAAGCAAAGTCTCCGCATCTTTCCTAAAAGGCAAAAGGGGAGTATGTAAATGTATAACATTAGAGATCTGGTTCCAAAGGCTTGGGGAAATGACTTAGAAAGCCTTTTTTATTTTGTCTTGTGATGACCAACTTGAAAATCTTGAGAGAAGAGACCTCTAACAAAAAAAAAGTCATAAAAGGAGCAAAGATAGCACGTAGGAATGTAGTGAATAAGACATGTTCTCAAATAATGTGGTCCCGTATGATGTAGAATTTTCAAAGTTAAGACCAGAAATTTAAACATGCAATGATATTCCACAGGAAGCCAATGTAGACTCTTTGAAACCAGGCCGATCCTTTGAAATGGGGAGGTATTAATCAACAACCACACTGCTGCGTTTTTCAGCTAATTGCAACTTAAACAAGGTTTTCCTTGGTAAACCCACATAAAAGGAGGTACAGTAATCTATTTAGAGAAAACTTAGCAATACATCACAGACACAAACGCATCATTGTCTAAAAAAAATGGCTCGGTTGCTTCAGCTAATATTAAGTTGAAAAAGGCAGACTTAGTAACATCCTGCACCTGGAATTTCATGGATAGCTTGGAATTTAAAAGCAGGCCCAAGCCATGAGCCTGGGAGCAGAATATACAAGGAATCCCATCAAGACTTTTCATCCTTCATGTCCTCCACCTTTTTGTGTCCCACCCACAGTATTTCTGTGTAGGCAGCATTTAGTTTAAGTCTATGGAACTTCAGCTGTGCCACAATTTTCTCCAAACAGGTATTAAGCTGCCTAAAATTTGCCAGTGGATCAGGTTCCATCTTCATGTAAAGTTGCAGACCATGGGTGTACATAAAATAGGAAACGCCACAGTGTGAGATGAGTTTCCTCAGGGGTCTCGTGTAGACGTAAAAAGCAACGGAGACAGTATAGATCAGGGGTGGGCCGTTCCGGTCCTCGAGGGCCACAAACCAGTCTGGTTTTCAGGATCTCCCTAATGAATATGCATGAGAGAGATTTGCATGCACTCTGCCTCAGTTGTATGCAAATCTATGTCATGCATATTCATTAGGATATCCTAAAACCTCGACAGGTTTGTGGCCCTCGAGGACTGGAATTGCCCACCCCTGGTATAGATGCTGGGAAACTGCATAATCCAAACGCTGAGGATTGGAGCAAAAGTCTTTTAGGTTATGTTGGAAAGATAAGACTGGAGCCACTTAAGAGCTAGGCTTCTGACACACTGAACACGTAGCTGCTGCTGCTGCTGCAAGATTCCACGATCCAGGGTGTCAAAGGCTACAGTCAAATCACGCAGGACTAGCATGGTGAGGAATTCATCAAATGTCTGCCTAAATTGTCAAGAAGAGCCAGCAAGCTCGCCTTGGAAATCATGTGAATCAAATAAGCCGATTAGCTAGTTGGCAACAACCTTCTCAATAATCTCCCCAATAAAGTGAAGATTTTAATCTGGTCTAAAGTTGCCAGCTTTTTAAAGACAAAATGAATGATTGCATACTTAGAATTTTTTTTTTTTTTTTTATAAATGGTAATTTTTATTGACTCACAATGTTAAACACCAAAGACTTTACAAGCATTCAGATTTCAAAGTAAAGCCAAGCACTGTAGAAAGTTTTCCAATAAAGATGGTTATAACTTTACCAGATATTCTCATGTTGTGCATCGTTATCAAATATTCCCTTTTCTTCCTCCCCACTTAACCCTCCCCTCCCCTCGTACCATCTTGTTCCACATCAGTAATAATAAGTCACTCACTTTGGTGACCACATTGGTCGTTCATCTGACAAGATACATAAAGTATACCACAAGATATAAACTGATTAACACGTTATGCTTCTAAACAACTGTTATATTATAATGGGCCTAAGGCTAATTTTTTATCCTTAATCCAGGGTGTCCAAATATTACAATACTTTGTTAAGGTTTTATTCTTTATGGCAGTCAATTTGGCTAAAAGGCAAATCTTATTTAGCCTCTATTTCACCTCGTCAATCGTAGGAGTTCTCGCAGACATCCAGCTATACGCAAGGGCACAACATGTTGCCAGCGTTAATTGTTGGAGCAGAGAATTCTCTGAATCAGGCCTATCAAGTGGGACCCTTAATAACACTTGCTCTGAATTGGGATCTACCGTCAACCCAACTAAGTCTGAGGCCAATGTAAATATACTTTTCCACAGGTCGCCACCACATATGTAAATAACTCCCACACCCTTTCCAGCATCTGTTTGAATGCGATGGCACAAACCTAGCAATACTTTCTGGGGTAATATACCATCTCATCATGGTCTTGTAACTATTTTCTTGTGCGAGAGCTGAAATAAAGCACCTTCTGACTATTAAATATTTAAGCCCCGCCCCCTGGGAACACTCACACCCCAGGGACGCTAACCTGGCTTTCTTATGTAAGGGGTGTTTGTTAGCAGTGGGGCTAAAGGTTTATAAGAATAGAAACCAAAAGTTGAAATTTATCATTAGGTAAAATGCATACTGTCTTAATGTACTTAGGGAGAAAACACTCAGACTCGAACTGGTAGATTTAGAGCAAATAACTTTTTTATCCTTTTTTCTTTTTTTTAGTTTGTTACATAACATTCTGAAAATATCCCAAGTCCAACAGAGTCAACAGCATATGTCAGATAAATATAAATACAAAATTTGCTTTCTCTGTCCTTTAACTTATGTATCCTTCCTTTTTATTATAATTTTATTTCTAAAAATAGGATCTTTAAATTCCTTGTACATTCAGTGAAAACATCAGGTAAGTAAACTTTTTCTTGTTCAGACTCTATTTTTTTTTTATCTCTCTTTCTTCCCTTTCATAAATTTCTCAGTCTTTATACATAGGGCCAGATTTTATAACAAGCCGGCGCGCACAAATCTGCGCCCAATTTTATAACATGCGCGCGCAGCCGCGCATGTTATAAAATCGGGGGTCGGCGCGTGAAAGGGGGTACACACTGGTGCACCTTGCGCGCGCCGAGCCCTAGGGGAGCCCCGATGGCTTTCTCCATTCCCTCCGAGGCCACTCTTCCTTCCGCCCTCCCCCACCTTCCTGTCCCTTCCCCTAGCTAACCCATCCCCCATCCCTACCTAAATTCCCCCCTACCTTTATTTTATGATTTACGCCTGCCTCTGAGCAGGCGTAGGTTGCACGCGCCGGCCGAGACCTGGAGGCCTCGGTCCCGCCCCAGCCATTTTTTCAAGCCCTGGGACATACGCACGTCCAGGGGTTTGCGCGCGTTGCCGAGCCTATGCAAAATAGGCTTGGCACGTGCAGGGGCACTTTCTTGGGGTTATGCGCGCAACCCTTTGAAAATCTGCCCCATAACCTCTAACACTTTCAGGTCTGTTCTCCTTTTCCTTTTCCTACAAAAAATTCTTTTATTGTCTTTGTTTTAGTGAGCTCACAATTGAACACCGGTGGGGCCCTTTCTTTCAGATTTCGCTTCTTCTTTTCAAAGACTCCAGTTTTCTCCACTGCAGGTCTTCCTCAGACGCCTACTTCCTACCTAAAAAAAACAAATTAAATGAAACTATCTATGCTATTTTTATTTTTACTTAAACCCTACCCAACTAATACAAATAAATAAATAATTGTAAGCCCTCTAACTAAACCCTTAACCAGACAGTCTCTAAAAACTGTAAATAGATTATAGGGGGTCTTTATGCATCAGCATAGTTCACTTGTGCACATGTACTGAACCTCTTTAGAAGGTAATAATTCAAAGCTTTAGTTATAGGCACTTAGGCAATAAATATGGCCCTCGGTCTACAGCTCAGAACTGGCCAATTTTTAACCTGTGCCTCAGCTTTTACAATATTTCTTAAAGCTTAAGAAATTCCCTTGAAATCAGTATAGGATCCTCAGACTCCTAAATGGTTCCTCTAAATTCAGGCGGTAACAGCAGCTTAACAGTGGCTCTGTCTTCCTATCAGCCAGGTTTAAGTTCAACCATCTCAGATTCCAGCCACGCCCATTGCTTCTCAGTCTTTATTTTGTACCAGTCTACAGTGGCTCTAATCTGCGCTGCTGCACAGTACCAGGAGATATTCGGCACATTCAGTCCCCTTTGTAGTTTATGTTTATATAAGATAGATCTCGTGATCCTCGGGGGTTTGCACTTCCAAATAAAAGCAAAGATTCTACTCTGAAGGCTTTTCAACTTATCTGTGGATAAGTATATCGGAAGAGATTGGAAGAGGTAGTTAAGCCGTGGGATTAAGTTCATTTTAACCGAAGCTAGTATGCCAAACCAAGAAAGGGTATAACCTGACCATGTATCTATGTCCTGGGAAATAGATTTTATAAGGGGTAAGAAATTTAAGTCATACATCTCATCTAATGAATTCTTTATTCGAATACCTAAATATTTAATAGATTTAGATGCCCATTTAAAGGAGAACCTTTGCTTCAATGAAAGGATTTGTTCTTTGGGGACAGAGATGTTGAGGATTTCTGACTTTTCTAGATTTAACCTAAATCCTGAGACCGCACTGAAGTCACCTAACTCTGCAATTACTTTCTCTAAAGATCTTTTGGGGTCTTTGGAGGGTAAATAATACGTCGTCAGCGAACAGCGAGAGCTTAAACTCACGCTCGCCCACCCGTACACCTGAAATTTGCTCCGCTTGCCTGATGCGAATCGCCAGGGGTTCCAAGAACAGCGCAAACAACAAGGGCGACACAGGACAGCCCTGTCTTGTCCCCCGTTGTATCGGGAAGGTAGATGAATAAGACCCATTAACTTTTAACCGAGCCTCTGGGTTAGAATATAATTGGCGCAACCAGTTTAGAAAATATGACTCAAATTTCATTTTTTCCAGCACTTTAAATAGAAATGGCCAATGGACCAAGTCGAATGCCTTCTTTATTTATTTATTTTTATTTAACTTTTTTATATACCAACATTCAAGACGGTGGTCCCATCATGCTGGTTCACAAGAAACAGGGGTGTAATTATAATAATAATAGATGCCTTCTTGGCATCTATCGCGAGAAGAACGGTTGGGAGTTGTTCACACACCCACCAGATTAGATCTAAAATTTTCCTCACATTGTCTGATGTCATTCGCCCTGGGATAAACCCAGATTGGTCCGGATGTTATCACCCTCGCAATGAATCGAGACATGCGATTGGCCAGGATCTTTGCTAAAATTTTAAGATCAGTATTTTTTAGGGATATGGGGTGGTATGATCCGCACTGAGTGGGATCTCTCCCAGGTTTTGCAATTACTGTAATACCCAATGTGTTAGATCCTGGGAATAAATGATGGTCCAATCATAAGTAGTTAAACCATTTCAGGAGTAAGGGCATTAAATCAGAAGAAAGCCTTTTGTAAAAGGCCACTGTATACCCATCTAAACCTGGCGATTTGTTTACCTTAAGGTCCTTAATTACCATTTCAATCTCTAACCCCATGATTTCACATCAATAAATTGCTGCTCATCATCCTAGGGTTGGTAGCTCAACATCCTGTAGATATTTGGTAATACTTTCTTCCGTGATTGTCTTATTTGCCTTATAAAGTGTACCATAAAACTCTATGAATTGGTCAGTCCACATATAGCACAACTACACATGTGCAATTGTCATCTCCTCATAAACTTTTGTTTTGCTTTTGGGCCAAACCAAACTTTAATGATATGTCAGTGGATCAAGGAAGATTATAAAGGGGTATTTTTGGAAGATCCATATATTCTTTGAATATGTATGCATAATTACACCATCTAATAATTTTTTGGCAATTATAGCTATTGACTTTGGTTTTGCATTTGATGCTCCTCAAATGTTTTGGACCTCAGGGGGTCTATTAGAATTATGAGCAGAAGGTTTTGGGGGGAATCCATGAATTTCACAGATATGCACATGCAGTTTTCACCTCTAACTTTTTAGTTTTGCATTCGATCCACCAAGTTTTCAGGAGATTTTAAGGGGGAGGCAAGAAGCATCAATTAAAATTTTCCCATGCCTATGTAAACATGCACATTCTGGAAAGTAGAATGGTCTGTGTGGAACTTCTAGTTTAATATTGTAACCTGGAATAATAATAATAATAAGTCCTTCAATTGTAATTAGGGATGTGAAATCTTCAACATTTTCCTAAATATCTATTTTTTTTTTAATGTTGACCTTTGGGAAAATTGAGGGGAAGAGATGGGAGACTAGACATTCACATCACAAATTACAATCAAGTAAATTATCCCAATCATTAGCAGTCTGACACAGATCTCACTTGACCAAGATGTCAAAAAACCCACTAATACAGTATGTCAATTGACTGTTTACTATGGCAGCCATATGTATTGCACCATTCTTACTGGTATAAGATGTTTTAGGATTAGGAAATGTAGTTAAGAATGTTACTTATCCATGCTATTCATCATTATCATATTGTAGATTCGTCATCACAAATAAATATCGTTAAATGATAGGAATCAGAGTGTAAGACTAAATGGTCATTTTTCTCAGGGGAGAAAGATAAACAGTGAAGTGTCTCAGGGACCTGTACTGGGACCGGAGCTTTAAAATATATTTATAAATGGTTTGGAAAGGAGAATAACGAGTGAGGTGATCAAATATGCAGATGATACAAAATTATTCCGAGTTGTTAAATCACAAGCAGGTTGTGAAAATCTGCAGGAAGGCCTTGTGAGCCTGGGAGATTGGGCATCCAAATGGCAGATGAAATTTTATGTGGACAAGTGATACACATAGAGAAAAGTAATCTGCAGTGAAGTTATGATTATTTCAAAAGATTTTAAACGCTTAAAATGGGCTTTTGAAAATTGATGCAATATATGCTGCTTACGCATATAGGGCCGGATTTTAAAAGGGTTACGCGCATAAGTTATGTGCGTAACCCTTAAAAAAGCCCCTTGCGCGCGCCCTGGGACGCGCGTAAGTCCCGGGGCTTTGCAAAGGGGGCGTGTCGGGTGGGCGGCGCGAATGTCAGGGCGGGGCGGGAGGTGTGTCGGGGGCGTGACACCAGCCTGGGGGGCATGGTCGAGGCCTCCGGACCAGCCCCCGGGTTGGGTGATGGCGCGCCAGCAGTCCGCTGGCGCACGCAGATTTACGCCTGCCTCTGGCAGGTGTAAATAAGAGGCAGGCGTAAATCTGCTGACAATGGTAGGGGGGGGTTTAGATAGAGCCAGGGGGGTGGGTTAGGTAGGGGAAGGTGAGGGGAGGTGGAAAGAAAGTTCCCTCCGAGGCCGCTCCGAAATCGGAGGGAATAGGCAGCGTGCGCCGAGGTTGCACAAATGTGCACCCCCTTCCGCGCGCCGACCCCGGATTTTATAAGATACGCGCGGCTAAGCGCGTATCTTATAAAATCCAGCGTACTTTTGTTTGCGCGTGCGCTGTTTTTTAAAATGTACCCCCATATTGCATATATTTCCTATGAAAATTGACTCCTTAGTGTGCATACTAGTTTGGCATAGAGTATAGAAAGGTAAATGCAGTTCATAAAAAAATCAAGATGTTGAACTTACAGTTGTTCAGAGACCATGTAGTGCTGACTTGAATATTTCTAAAATAGAAACATACGTTACATTCAGCAAGACAGCTGCTCATTCCAGTTTAGAGATTAATTTAAGGAAATAGACTTGGAGCTAACTATCCACAACATACAAGATGCATTTAGCAGTACACTAAAAAACTGATTCATCCTTGAAGGCAATTAGCAGTCAATTATTTGAGTTTGTTGAATGTATAGAATCATAAATGGGGATATTTATCCAGTATCCGGTGTTTTGAACAACTCCAAAAATGGTTTGCAAAGACTTGATAAAGATATTCAGAATATGCAGGTAGGGCTACCTCCCAGTGGTATTTGGCTGGCCTGGTTGGTTTTTTTTTTTAAATGAGACTGGCATATCAGAAAACCGGCCTATTTAAGCGCGAGATTTCTGTCCATAGCCATCCCCAAGATCGGCCAGGACTCCCATTTTTTAAATATTTTAATCTGGAGCCCATTTGGCCCTAAGAGGAGGAAGACGGTGGCAGCATTAGTCAGCGCAATGGTGCAAGTGCAATAGGAGGAAGATAGTGGCCTGGAGCCTTCAAGGCCAGAAGGAGAAAGTGGCATCAGGGCCTGGCAGGTTCAAGAAGAGGAAGGCAGTGGCATGGGCCCCTTGTAGCTGGAAAAGGAGGGAGGCAGTGGCATCAGGCCATGCAAGGGAAGGGAGGCAGTGACGTCAGACCAGTGAGACTGGAGGCATCAGTGTCAGCCCAAACGTGAGCTGCTGTTGCCTTGTACCATGAGAATGGTAGGGGTTGAGCCTGGGAGAATGATGTAGAGACAGCAGTAGGGGGAGTCTAAGGAAAGAGAGAGAGAACTGGGAAGAAAGAGGTAGCAGAGGGGGGTCCTTTCCCCTAACCAGACCTGCTCCCAAGGAAGCTCATGTAGAAGATGGAGGCAGAGCTGCTGAAGGTCCTGGAAAGTGCAGAGATTTGCAGGCCCTACGCCTACTTTCTGTTTTGTTGCTGCTGCTACCACTATAGAGCCAGCATCATGGATCTGCCAGATGATGGAGGAGGACCTAGGCTAGGAAGGGATACTGGGCAGGAGGATGTGGAGGAGAGAAATGGTCAGAAATGCTGGGAGGGGGAGAGAAAGGAGAGCGATGCTGAAAAGTGGGAGTGGAGGAGACTGAGGAGAGAAATGTTCTGAAGTGAGGGAGAGAGAGAGGGGAATATGCAACAGGGGAGTTGCTGAGAGGAGAGAGGCTAGGGATAGGAGGGTGAAGATGTTAGAAGGAAAGAGAGGAGAAGAGACTGAGAGGGGAAGATGCAGGAGGAAAGATTTGGCAGGGAGGAGAGAAAGGGGTGATATGCTGGGGAAAGTGAGGGGGAGACATACTGAGAGGGGAGAGAGGGGAAATATGCTGGATGAGGGGAGAGAAAGGAGATGCTGGACAGGGATTGGTGGTGTTGGGAAAAAGAGAGGGGAGATTGATGGGTGAACAACCCAATGGGGGGTGTGTGTGCAAATGGAGGGATGAGAAGGGCAATGGAGGGAAGAAATGGAGATTGAAAGAGAGGGAAGAGGGGTTAAATCTATGAGTGGATAGAGAAGAAAAGACAGAGGCAGAGAAGAGAAGAATGGAACAAAATGAGATAAAAAGTGAAAGATCAATGTCAGAGACAGGTGTAGGAAAGTAATTGATGAAGACAGGACGATAGAAGAATCAGAAACTGGACAGAAGACCCTGGAAAAGGAGTAAGAATAAGATCATAAAAAGGAATGCAGAAAAGGAGATCAGGACCAATGTGCTAAAAATAATTTTATTTTAAGGCATATATTATGCAAGATTAAATATTACTTTTTGATTGTATTTCTCTCCAGCTTTTATTTATTTATTATTTTTAGGCTAATTAGTTAGTTACTTATGTAAATCTTACAATTATGATTATGATTTTGTTGCTTTATTTTATTTTTATTATCAATTGTAAACCGTTTTGGTTAATCTATATTGTTATGACGGTATATAAATACTTTAAAATAAATAAATTAAATAAATAAATAAAATAAAATGACCATACAACATTCGGGCCGATTCAGTAAAATGCGCAGGAGAGCCGGTGCTCCAAGGCGAGCACCCGCTCTCCCGACGCGTGCCTAGGCCGCTCTCCTGGGCGTGCGATTCTGTATGCAAATGAGGGCCTGTGGTAAAAAGGAGGCGCTAGGGACACTAGCGCGTCCCTAGCGCCTCCTTATTGGCAGAAGGGGTAACAGCACATGGAAAACGCTTGGCCTGAGCGCACCGTACTGAATCAGCCGGATAGGTAGAAGAAAGCATTTTATTTTTCCTTTAGTGACTGGAATAAGTCAGCTTTGGATATGTTTTCTTTTGACCTTCCGTTGCCTCTGACACAAACTAAAAGCTGGATGCATCAGGCCACAATGTTTTTTTCACAGGAGGGGGGTCCCACTATCGCGGCGGGGGTGGGGGTGTCGCTGTGATAGTCTGCCCCTCCCTGAAATGACATCGTGGCCGTATCATCGCTTTATTTTGTATTGCAGCAAAACACCATGGGGCAAAGCAAAGCAGCATCAGTCCTTTACGTGCGATGGCGGTCCCAGCCTCATGCGGATGCCATCGCCTTAACAGGTCAAAATAAACAGAAAAATGGTGTGTGTGTGGGGGGGGGGGGGTATCCCCTTCTCACCCTGGGGCCGCCACTCAAGGCAGCTGTGAAATCCCAAGTTGAAAACAGAGCTCATCTCTTCACGTGAGAACCTCAAAAGTCATCATAGGATCCATCAGTGGGGCAGAGGGAGCCATTTTCCAAACGGCACTGACCTGACCATACCCCAGTCACATGTGGGTCGAGGGGTGTCCTCCACTAGAACCCAATATGGTTTTCCAGGACTTGGGGGATCCCGGAGACGGAGGCGGACCCTATACCCCAACGATTAATTTTTATGGTTGGGGGGAGGAAGGGGGAGGAAACCTGCCAGAGCAGAATAGTATTGAAAGGGGGACACTTGTCTTCTGCTTTGACATGGTTGGGGGGTGGGGTGCGTTGTCGCACAAACAGATAAGCTCTATTTTCAACCTGAAATACAAGGGCCGCCTCGAGTGGCGGCCCCGGGGTGAGAAAGGGATCAGGTTTGACCCACAGAACATTTTTTTCTGTTTTTTGCCGGGTTTTTATTTTTCACACGGCCCCTTTAAATCTAACGCGGGACTGCTAATTGGGGAAAACGGGGTTGTCCCTCGTGCGGACATGTTTTAAAATCCGTCTATAAATGCGCGTTAAAGCTGACCAAGTCCTCTGGAAGCCACGGGTGCTAACCTCTAAAGATTAGGAGCGCGCTTACATAGTTTGTGCATGGGCACATGTGCCTTCATTTTAAAATGAGCCTGTCTGAGTTTTGATGAAATCTTGTATGAGCTCAAGCCAGGCCATTAGGCACCTATGGCCAAATAAAAAAAAAAAAGTGCGCCCTTATCCTGAGCGCAGCAAACAACACCATGAGCCGGGAGACTCTGTTGCATGCAGGGGGCTTTAATTTTCACATTTATTTTGACCAACTAGTTTCTTCCTGCTCCTTCCAGTGTGGATAGGAATAACAGGAGTAAACAGTTACGTGGCAGCCAGTATCTGAATCCTTCGGTGTGGACCTCAGGCCTGTAAGGGGCGGCCCGATGATGTCAGAGTGGGTGGGGGTTTTAAGCTTCCTCGGAGCAGAGAGTAAGTTAGTGCACAAAGCACAGCTCACAGCAAACAGATGACAGCTGTATATTATTAAATACTCGATTTTATGTTTACGTATTCTATTTTTTTATGCACCTAAAATATATGCGCCAGTGTTTATAAAATAGGTAGGAAACGTACGCGCTTTCATTAAAGTGGAAATAATATGCGCGTTCTGAAACATAGATGAGTACTTTGGGAGCATAAGTACCAGCATTTTGTAAACCACTTAGTTCCCGCTGTGCAGTTTATGAAATTACCAGTGTAACTCTCTATGTGTACACATACGCATACACATGCAATGGCGCGAATAGAACATAAGAACATAAGAAAGTGCCATGCTGGGTCAGACCAAGGGTCCATCAAGCCCAGCATCCTGTTTCCAACAGAGACCAAACCAGGTCACAACAATTACCCAAACACCAAGAAGATCCCATGTCACTGATGCAATTAATAGTAGTAGCTATTCCCTAAGTAAACTTGATTAATAGCCGTTAATGGACTTCTCCTCCAAGAACTTATCCAAACCTTTTTTGAACCCAGCTACACTAACTGCACTAACCACATCCTCTGGCAACAAATTCCAGAGCTTTATTGTGCATTGAGTGACAAAGAATTTTCTCCGATTAGTCTTAAGTGTGCTATTTGCTAACTTCATGGAGTGCCCCCTGGTCCTTCTATTATCTGAAAGTGTAAATAAGTTATCCTCTATCTATATATGTAGAGCTGAAAATGTCATCTATCTGCATATTTTTTCTCCCCTGACCTAGATATGCCCCTGGGCACATCTTCTCTCAATGTGGCTAAAATTACACAAGGACTTTTATCCATAGCAAGGGAAGGCAATTCTCAAGACAGCTGATTAACACAGGTAAATGCTTTTTACCTGTCTAAATCACTTGGAAAATAGTTCTTCCGCATCATCTTTAAGACATAAATTTATTTTTAAATACTATTTTGATTTATTAGCTTTCCTATCTTTTCTTGGCATTAGTTCCCAAGATTTCATCCGGTTAGGAGATTCATAGCCTCTGCCCACTTATCATGCTGGTAGGTCTTCCTTGCATCTTCAGTGTATAGAGATTCTTTCACTTTATGATGCACGCTGTTGTAATAAGGTATTAGTCTATAACGGGGGAGCAATCTACGTGCTAAATTATGTAGTTCCTGCTTGTCTGGTTATTTGTGTTTCAGTTCTGATGAGATTTCATTATGCATTTCTGCCCTATATTATGGAAGCGCATGTGATGACTCTGTCTTATTATATCGATTGACTTTTTACCATCACTTCTCATTCTTTTATCCATATGATAATGTCCAATTTTCTCTTCATTTGGGAAATAAGTGTCATGACCATATTTCTTCAAAAGGTCAACTTCATTTTCTAGCATTTCAGCTCCTTTTCTTCACGCAAGAAACACTGGCTCTCTGTTTTTCAGAACGGTTTTTTTTCAGAAGCAGTGCTACTTACTGTTTTAGCCCAGAGCTTGACTGATAGCCCAGATCTTTTCGGCATTGGTCTTGCTGATCCTAACAGTATTCGCTTAGAACATTGCATAATTCCATTTTGGGATGGCAGCCGTCTTCTCGTGATGAATGCCATACTTTCAGGAAATTCTCAGTTTTACCTGGGATAAACTCACTTCCATTGTTGGTTCAGACTCGCTTCGGCTTCTTTCCTGTTTAGCATTCTGAGTTCTATACATAGTCAATGAAAATACTTTAAACGTTGTCATTGTGCTTAAGGAGAAATTCATTCATCTTCCAGCTGCAGTCGTTTATGATGACATAAATCCATCTGTATTAGCTCCAATGGGATTTTGCTTGTTTTCATAAAAATTGCCTTAAATGTTTAGCTTTGATACAGTCTTCACAAATATCTAGAACTGCTATCTTCAAGTAAATACCTTTTGATTTTCCTACTTTTGTGCTTAGCTTTTAGAGTGTCATAGTTCAAATGTGCTTGTTTGTTATTTGCATGATCACTCATTGGCTGTTATGACCGTCGGTCGCAGATGGCTGCGACCGATTCAATGCACGTCATGTGCTACCCCGCTCTCCTCTTCAGGCCTACTCGCGGCCTACGCTGCCGCCGTATTCCTCCGGGTTCTCAGGACTCTCCATGGCGGCTGGGATGCCATCACCACCCACGCCGACTCCGGGCCTTCCTAGGCACGCACACGCGCCACCGGCCCTGCCTTTGAAGGCCCAATGGCGGGAACCTCAGGGGTGTCCCCGACTGATGACATCACAAGGTTGGAATTCTTAAGCACTGCCTTCACCTCTTGCTAGCTGACTTGGAAACGAGTTCCTTCACTTCTGGTTTTTGTTCCTTTCTCCTCGGACCCGTGGTTCCTGTACCGGATCTTTCTGCTACTCTGGACTCTGGCTCGGGTACCCGCTCCTTGAGGGCCTGCTTGCGCTCCTGTTGGAGACTTTGTCTCTGGGCTTTCCCCGCTCCTCGGGCTAGCCCTGCACCTTCCAGAGCTCCTGCTTGCCGGCCTCCCTGCTCCTCAGGGTTGTCCCTCGGAACTGCCTTTACTGCTTTGGAGACCTGACTCCGCGCTCCCTGCTCCTCGGGGCAGCGCCTACGTTCTACACCAGGTGACTGCACTCTGCACCTCCCCGTTCCTCGGGGTAGTGCTTTCGTTTCTCTACCAGAGATTCCATCGTGCGCAGCCCCACTCCTCAGGGTTGCTTATGTCACCACTTCAGAGATTCGACTTGGGCTTCCCCGCTGTGTGGGACAGCCTACATCATCACACCAGAACCTCTCTTGCTATGCAGCCCCGCCCCTCGGGAACGTCTCTGCTGCGGACCTCCAGGAGTTTCTGTCTCATGCTCCACACTCCTCAGGGTCTGCCCAGTGCTTCTCTCTCTCGGAAGTTCCTGCTCTGGTGCCTGCATCTCCAGTGCTGCCTGTATACTGTGGGTTCTCTCTCTGAACTGTGTCTCTTACCCCGCTCCTCGGGATCTCCCACAGTACCCTCTCTACCTGCTCCTGTGATCACGTGGCAGTGACGCGGGACGCTCTGTTCCTCTACACACTACTGTATTTCCTGCTGCAGCTGATCTCGCCTCCCGACGGTGAGGACCTGTGGGCCAAGGGTCCACGAAACCCACAAATCCTAACACTGGCACAGCCTTGGTATTCATCTGTTAAATGCCAAAGTGAACAAAAGTTCTTCCAAATGTTTGACTTTCTGAAAAATCACTTTCAGTTCAGCATCTGCTCAAGATGAGATTGTCAGATAACTTGGGTACTTACTGCACATCTTCAGTTATCAGACTTTCACAGTTATTGTCTCCATCAAGCTTGACCTGATTACTTCTTTCTTCCACAGTTTTCCATGAAACTTGCCATATGTGATTGTTACAAATCAGTCCTGTACTGTAGTGTAGTTCTCTAGTAATTAACGGTGTTAATTAAATTACTTGAGGCACCAGGATCTACTGAAAATGGCTCTTTGTAGTCAGTCGTGTCTTGAACCATGAGGTTTGGTTTTATATGGAATACATATTGCTCTGTAGTGGATCCGGTGATTTTCTTGTCATGACTCTGTAGCTGTTTTCGCTGTCTGATTATTTTTCCTTTGGGTAATTTTCATTGCTTGAAAAATATTTAGTCTTCTTTGCATTTTGAAGATTTGTATTTTCCCCTGGGTGCAAAATAGCAGTTCCTTGCAAAATGTCCACATTTCTTGCAGTGATTGCATTTTATGGTCTGTCTGAACTTTCTCTGAAGTTTCTCCAAACTCTGCCTGCACAAGATGCTGATTCAGTAGCTGGAGAATCATTTTCTGGCATTTTTTTCTCGTGCATGATGAACTTTTTCTGAAGTCATTTCAGACATGCTGCACACATGGAAACTCTGCTCCGCGCTATGCTCGAGGGAGGCCTTGACTCACGAGCGATGCAACTTCTGCCTTCTCAGTTGGATTTCCTAGGGTTTGAACTTGTTCCACTAATGATTGCAAACCTTGCTTTTATATAGTAGCAGATTCTTCTTTCTCCCACTCAATCTCATGCCTACGTTTCAGGTTTATTCAAGAAGCTTTCTCTATTTGTCTGTTCCAAATCTTGCCAGATGTCTTTTGTCATAGTCTAGTTAATAACATAACTTGTTTGTAAAGTTCGGACAGGTGGATTTTAAAAGCGTTGTTCGCGCAAAAACCAGCCCCATGCACGTGTACGTGGGCCGCGCACATACATGTGCTCGCATCAAGAACAAGGAGGAAGAAAAGGGGCGGGGAATGGGGGTTCCAGGGCGGGGCCAAGACCTACGCGCGTAACCCCCGAATTTTGCGAGGCTGACCACGGCAACGCACGCCATGTTACCTGAGTAACTTTACTTCTGGTCCTGATGAGGCACAAGTCTGGAGAACCAGGCGGATCCCAAACACGAGATAGAGTAAAAAAGGGACAATCTGACTTTCTATATATCTCCCACGGTGGTCTGCCTAGGGTGCAAGGGTCTGTAGACCCTTATAACATCCCCCCAAAAATAAACCCCACCCTGAGTAAAAGTGCCCCTCTTACAGTGGGGGAGATATAGAGTCTCTCTCTCCCTCTCCCTCTCCCTCTCTTCGCCAGTCTCTTGTGAGTATGTGTGTAAGGGCTCCACACACATGCGCAGTATGGATACTTTAAATGATAACGCACGGTACTTCTACGCACGATATAAAATTAAGCATATTTTTGCTCGCGTCCCTTAGTTTTTAGAAGAATCATCATCTTCAATCTCCAGGTTGGATAGTTGCTGGAATTCAGCATTTCAATATGATGTGTAGCATTTTCAGATATTGCTTAGTTACTTTCACTTTCCGTTTGTTCATAGAAAATCTTCTGTGCAGGCTATGGGCCAGATTCATTCTGTGTCTATGGGAAAAACCCGTAGTGAATCAGGTCCTGTCTTTGCAGTTTGCTTATTTGGCCTCGTTTACGTTTTGTTTCCTTGCTTATCTCACTCCGCTTCAGCTGTGGAACATCTTTCTCTGTTCCTGCTTTCTCTTTATATTCATTGCATTGCACCTTTCCCAGCTATTTAAAATTCACATAGCTCCGATGCAGCCCACTTACACACACATATTTGGCCATTTTTGCACACGCAAGCCTCTTAAAATCTGCCTCTTAGCCCGTCCAAAACACGCTTCCAAACTCATGCCTAGCTAATAGCACTCATCACATGTAAATGCCATGTAGATGAGGATAATATGCAAAAAATTGCCATGCGTCCGACTCACACTTTTTAACACAACAAATTTAATGCAGGCCCCGGAGATTGCATTAAGTCTTGCCAGGTGTCAAGGGCTCGCTAATAAAAAAAGAAATCCTGTGGTTCCTCCTACTTTTAGTATTGCCGTGATACTAAACAGGAGAAACCAGAGAAAGCAGCAGCATGAAAAAAAAAAAAGTCTTGACGGGAGCCAGCTTAGGAAAACAGACGCTCAATTTACCAGCGTCCATTTTCTTAACCTATGGTTGTGCGCACAGCCATGTTTCCTGGGTGTCCGATGCAAAGGACGCACTACTGCTGCACAATTGATCCCTAGCGCATCCTTTTTAGCGCGACACCTCGTTTCCATATTGCATTGGGCGCCCAGGAGACTTGGCTGTGCGTACATTAAAAAAAATGGACGCCCAGTTTGCAAATACGTTTTTAGACGTGGCTTATTGCATGGACCCCAAAGAGTATGACTAAATGCTCAGTATTCCCACTTGAGAGAGCTGTATAGTGGAGGGCGCAGGGACCTGTACAGCAGCCAGCGTTGTTTAACATAGTGTTCCAGAAAAAGGAACAATGACTGAAGTGATCAAACTTACAGATGACAAAATTATTCAAAGTAGTTAAAAACATGAGCTGATTATATGGAATTGCGGGAGGACATTGAAAGACTGGGGAGCTGGGCACTCAAATGGCAGATGAAATATAATGTAGGCAAGTGCAAAGTGATGTACATAGAAAAAAAAATAATCCCAGCTATGTTTATACAATACCAGTCTATATATTTATATAATACCAGTCTCCCTATTAGGAGTTATAACTTAGGAAAAGGATTTTGGAGACATTCTGGACAATACACCGAAATCCTCATCTCAGTGTGCAGCTGCAGCAGCTTAAAAAAGCAAAAAAAAAAAAAAAAGTTAGGGATTATTTGGAAAGGAATAGAAAACAAAATTGGGAATATACTACCCCCTCTGTATCAGTCCATAGTGTGACCACATCTTCAGTATTGTATATAGCGCTGGTCACCACATCTCAGAAAATCTAGAGGAGAAATAGAAAAGGTAAGCGAAGGGAAGCAAAAAGGATAAACGAGATGGAATGACTCCCTTATGAATAAAGGTTAAACAGATTAGAGCTCGTCATCTTGGGGAAGAGATGACGTGAATGAGGGATGTGGATCAAGATAATAGAGAACAGTTGTTTATTCTTTCAAACAGCACTAAGACTAACTGGTAGCAGATTTAAAACGGAAGAAAATAGTCTTTCAGTCAATGCAAAATTAAGTTATGGAATGTGTTGTGAAAGAATGTGCTCAAGTCTAGTAATATGGCTGCATTTAAAAAAAAAAAAATAAAGGTTTGAACAAGTTTCTGGAGAGGAGGTTTACTGACAATTATTACTAGCCTGCTCGACTTAAGGATCATAACAGGGAAATGATCCCCCCCCTTTTGGACCTGCCGGATATTTCCAAGGGACCCAGATTAGCCACTCTCAGATCCAGCTCGGAACTTCTTATGTTCCCATGCTGTGGGATGCCAGACCCCTGAAAATGGATCATTCTGAATGAGGGAGCAGATAGCCGTCTTGTTATCAGTACCAGCTCGATGCTTCGCCTAGGTCATGATCTTAAACTGCAAACGAGTTGGAAACCAAAAGATGTGGTGTGCAGGGGGGTAAAAAATGTTTTGTTTTTTGTTTCATTTTGGGGGGGGGGGGTTCACCCACAAATTTTGTTTTGTTTAATGTTTAATTTGTTTCTTTCACTTTAAAAAAAAATCAAATATTTTAAAAAAAATGGAAAAAAAAAGAGCCTCCTAAGACCTCCTGACCCCAGCCTCATCCCTCTCACCCAGAAAAATGCCAGGGCCAAGATCTCCCCAGCCTCCACTTAACACATTGTGCTGTACTGGCTCCCTCTGCTGAGGAAGATACCAGGAGTTAATTTACTTCAGGGCATCCCCAGTGCACGGGGTCATTTGAAGAAGAAAGAAGATTCCAGAGGCTTGGGCTCTGGCCTTCAGGCCTGGACCAAGGCCCTGACGTCAGGTCCCAGCCTCTGGACTCAGGCCCAGGCATCAGAACCCAGCCTTCAGACTGGGCCCCAGGCATCGGGACCAGGACATGCCCTCTGGACAAGGCCCTGGTCTTTGGCCTGAGTTTGGGTAAAGGCCCAGGTATCAGGAGCCAGTCTCCAGACCTGGCTTTGCTGTCAGGCTTGGGTTCTGGCCTATGCCGAGGCCCATGTTTTGGGACCAGGGCCTTCCAACCAGGCCCAGGTGTCTGGATCAGGTTAAGTGGGGATCGGAAAGTTTCCTGACCTTGGCAAAATGTTTCAGGAGGTCCTGAGCCTTTGCTCGAGTTTCAGCCGAGGCCTCAGCATTGGACCCAGGCCAAGACTGAGACCCCGTAATCGTGCTAGGGCAGAGGCCACATCCCAGTGTGCTCACAGCCTATGCTTAGGCAAGGCCCCAGCCTAAGCCTGGGCCGAGGCACCGGTGTCAAGTCTGTGCATAGGCCGCAGCCCCTGCTTTGGGCCTTGGCCTATTCCTTAGGTGAGGCCCAGGCCTTGGGCTTATATGTAGGCCCAATGGGAGATTTTGTAACCAAATTAAACAAATAGAATTTTTAATTTAGGGGGGGCCCTCAATTCATTTCGGGGTCTTATGATTGAAACAAATTGACCCTTATTCGTGGTGTTTTTCAGATTAAGTTAAAATAAATGCACATCCCTAGTAAGAGGATGCCATGCTGAGTCAGATCAAGATCTACTGAGCCCAGTATCCTATTTCTGACTGTGATCAGTTTAGGTAACAAATACCTTAGCATATCCCAAAAAGAAGATCTATTTGTCATTGCTCATTCCCAGGGATAAGTGATGGCTAATAAATTTCAGAGGACTTTTCCTCCAGGAACCGGTCCAAACCTCTTTTAAATCCAGCTATGTTAGTCCCCTTGACTGCATCCCCTGGTAACAGATTCCACAGTTTGATTGTGTACTGAGTAAACAAAAAAATACTTTCTCTGGTTTTTTGTAAATCTTCTGGTTTTTAGGTTCATGGAGTGTTTCCTTGTTTTAGTAGTACTTGAAAGAGTAAATAATCAGGTTTATATACCTGTTCCACCCCACTCATGATTTTATAAACTTCTACCATATCCTTTCTCAGTTGCCTCTTTTTCAAGCTGAAAGGCCCTAACCTGTTTAGCCTTCCTTAATAAGGCAGCGATTCCATCGCCTTTATCATTTTGATTTCACTTCTCTGTACCTTTTCTAGTTCTATTATGTCATATTTTGAGATGGGGTAACCAGAATTGCACACAATAATCAAGGCATGGTTGCACCATGGATCAATATAAATGCATTATGATATTCTCCTTTTTATTCTCTATTCCTTTCTAAATAATTTCTAACGTTTTATTTGCTTTTTTTGACGGCGATCTATACACTGTGCTGAGGATTTTAACGTATTATCCACAAGCACTCTGAGCACCCCTTTGACCCCTCAGTCATCTAGCAATCCAAGACTCCCTTACGAATGTACTTAAGAAATGTATTATTATATGTTTTTACCTCTATGGTAAGTTTCTTTTCAAATTCTTTCTCAGCCTGCTTTATTTTTGTTTACATGTGACTTACCAGTGCTTATGTTGTTCCCTGTTTTCCTCAGCGGGATCTGCCTTCCCTTTTTTGAATGATGCCCTTTTGGCTATAATTGCGTCTTCCACTTTTTCGTTAAATCATGCCGGCAGTTGTTAGTCATTTGGTCAGGCTGCATGGACTGTTCCCGTTCCTTGTCATCTCCCTCCCTGCTGCATACTGCCTGCTGATCCTTTCGCCTCTTCTCCCGTGGATCTGTGGGGGTGCTCTCCCCCCCCTGCCTGCCTGGTCTCATCACTACCACCACCCCATCCAGCGACTGCTGTGATGGTGCCTCTCCCCTTCCTGCCGTAACTCACCGTGGTGAGACTCCTGCCTCAGTCCCACCGCTGTGGCTCTGCAAAGTCACACCGTTACTGCCACTGGCTCCCTCCCGCGACCTTCACACCACCATGGGCCGGTGATACTGCCGTTTCCTATGGTCCTGCTGGTTGCTGCAGCCCGGAGCCAGGTACGAAGCCTTGTACAAAAGACAAACAGCAATGGCAAATATTTGGTGATGGTTTTTGATATGGTAGGTTCAATTGATTTGAGGGTTGTTATTGGGATATTGTCTAATGGATGGCTGGCGGGGTTCATTTTATTTATTATAGATTGAATTTCAATGGTGGAGGCAGTGTCAAAGTTTGACCATGATGAGCTTATCTTGTTGTTAAGTTTAGTGTTCTGGTTGTTGTTGGTTATGTTGGATTGGATTAGATGAGATATTTTGTTGTTGAAGAAATCAGCAAAGTCATCACTTCCATGTTTGGTGCATGAAGACTCTTGGGTGGTTTTGGGAAGTTTCTGAACTATTGTGAATAGCATTCTGGGGTTATGATGAAATTTGGAGATTTTGTTGGAGAAGAATTCCTTTTTCGCATTGTTGATGATATTTTTATATTGAGCTAAGTTGTTCTGATAATTATTTAGTGTGATAGTATTTTTGTTTTTTCTCCATTCTCTTTCTTTTTTTCGGAGTATGCGTTTGGCAGTTCTGATATTTTCGTTATACCATTGGTTGTTGTGTTTGGGTTGTTGTTTAGTCTTTGTAATAATGGGATTGATGTTGTCTGCAACTTGTTTTGTGATGTTTAGACATGATGAGGTAGCGTTCTCGGAGCTAGATAGATTGATGTTGTTTAATTCAGATTGAAGAGCTTTTTGTAAAAGTTCTAAGTTGAATGGTGGATGGTAGGATATTTTGTTTGGGGTGATTTGAGGAGGTTTAAGGTTGATGTTGGTATGTAAGTTAGCTTGGATTAGATGGTGGTCAGACCAGAGTATCTCTGTGGTGTGGGTAGAGAATGATTTCCAGATTTCAGTGTTGACAAAAATGAGGTCAATTGTGTGGCCTGCTTTATGAGTTGGAGATTGGATTATTTGTTCTAGATATAGAGTTGATAGTGCATCAATGATAGTTTGGCAGGTTTTTGAGTGAGTTGGTAAGTTGAAATGTATGTTGAAGACAACAAGTATGATTATGGGTTTGTTTAGGGAGATGTTGTTCATAATATATTCAATTAGAGGTGAGCAGTTTTTATTGAGTGCTCCTGGAGGACAGTAAATGAGGCATATTTGCAGTTTTGGTGAGTCATATAAAGCAATTTCCAATGGTGGAGAAATGTTAGATGGGCGAAGTGTTAGTTGCAGGTTTTTTTTAGATATAAGCATTAAGCCACCTCCTTTTTTATTTTTTCTGGGGATTGAAGAGGTGTTGTAATCTTGGTTGGATAGTTGGTTTATTAGAATGGAATCCGTGTTTTTGAGCCGGGTTTCTGTAATTGCAATGAAATATGGTTTGTGCTCACTGAGTAGGTCATTGACTAGAGGGATTTTTTTTTTATTATAGAACGAGCATTGATGAGTATGAATGAGAGAAGCATATGTGAACTTTTAAGGTGCTCTGTATCATCCACAAAATTCTATATGGAGATACAACTGACTGGTTTAATACGTCAATAAGATTGCATGTCCCGCAACGAGATTTGAGATCATCCAACAAGGGTCTCCTTACAATTCCTAATATTAAATCGGCCCACTTATGTGAAGTCAGGGAACGAACCATATCAATTGCGGGTCCAAAGTTTTGGAACAAATTACCACCAGATTTGAGAGTGCAACATGATGAAAAACAATTTCGGAAGGATTTAAAGACCTGGTTAATCCGGCAAGCATATACAGAATAGAGGACACAAAAGCATATACACAGTAGAGGACACAAAATAGCATATACAGAATAGAGGACACAAAAGAATCCATAGGCAATGAGAGATTTTGAGAGACTGTAAATATTTCTACTTTTATTTCCTCACAGTTTTTAAGCTTTTTAAAGGTAGCATTTTATTCCTATTGATGGTAATTCTATATTTTTAGATTATAGTTTTATTTATTTATAATATTATAATATGTATTGTTTCTTTCTTTTAACTATTCTTTTGTTATTATTAAATTTGAATTTTGTGAACCGTTGAGACGGATTTCTCCATTCAACGGTATATAAAACTGCTTAAATAAATAAATGTTTCTTAGAGGATGTAGGTTGATTATTTGGAGATGAGATCTTGTTTTGTTTTTTTTAGTGTTTGGGAGGAGCGGGTTGAGAAGGCAAGGTTTAGGAAGGGGGTGTCTTTGGGGGCTGCGATGAATGGGCTACGCGATAGCTTTGGCTATCACCTCAGCTCGCATGGTTAGTGAGTTAAGAACATAAGAAAATAAGAACATGCCATTCTGGGTCAGACCAAGGGTCCATCAAGCCCAGCATCCTGTTTCCAACAGTGGCCAATCCAGGCCATAAGAACCTGGCAAGGTTACAGGCCCTAGTTACCTATCCGCCTTACACTAAACTCCTGCAGGACCGGGCGTACTCCGCAATCACCCTAAATTTTTACCTAAGGTAGTTTCAGAATTTCACATTAATCGATCCATCATACTACCTATCTTCTTTCCCAGGCCCCATTCCAATCCAGAGGACAGGCTCTGCATACCCTTGACTGTAAACGGGCTCTAGCTTTTTATCTAGACCATACACTTGTCCACAGGAAGAGCACTCAGTTATTCGTCTCTTTCCACCCCAACAAATTAGGGCAACCTGTGGGTAAGCAGACTCTCTCCTCCTGGTTGGCGGACTACATATCTTTTTGCTATCAGCAAGCAGGCATTCCTTTTCAAGACCGTGTTAAAGCACACTCTGTGAGGGCCATGGCGACTTCAGTAGCACATCTACGATCGGTGCCACTTCCTGACATTTGCAGGGCTGCTACCTGGAGTTCTCTCCATACTTTCGCAGCCCATTATTGCTTAGACAAAGCCGGAAGACAAGATTCCATCTTCGGCCAGTCTGTCTTGCGTAACCTATTTCAAACGTGACGTACCAACAGCCTTCCGCCTGCCCGGTGGGGTTCAGGATGCCCTCTACCAAATTCCACCCCAGTTGTTGTGCTTGTTGCACGCCTTTGGGTACATTTGGTGCCTGTTCGGACATCCTCAGCTTGGTACTCACCCATATGTGAGGACTACCATCCTGCTTGTCCTGTGAGAAAGCAAATGTTGCTTACCTGTAACAGGTGTTCTCACAGGACAGCAGGATGTTAGTCCTCATGAAACCCGCCTGCCACCCCGCGGTGTTGGGTTCATAACGTTTTGTTATTTTATTTTTTCGGCACTGCCTGTAGCTTTCAAATAAGACTGAAGGGGGACCCCTGCTGGCTGCAGGGTTGGTGCCTTGCTGGGCATGCCCAGTAGGGGCAGTCAAAGTTCTGGAAACTTTGACAGAAGTTTTACTTTATTGGGCTCCATCCTGATGATGTCATCCATATGTGAGGACTAACATCCTGCTGTCCTGTGAGAACACCTGTTACAGGTAAGCAACATTTGCTATCTACTATGATGCCTAGATCTCTTTCCTGGGTGGTAACTCCTAAGACAGAGGTAACGGTGGTGGGGCCGCTTGGCAATAGTGATCATAATATGATCAAATTTGATTTAATGACTGGAAGAGGAACAGTGTGCAAATCCAAGGCTCTCGTGCTAAACTTTCAAAAGGGAAACTTTGATAAAATGAGAAAAATTGTTTGAAAAAAACTGAAAGGAGCAGCTACAAAAGTAAAAAATGTCCAAGAGGCATGGTCATTGTTAAAAAATACCATTCTAGAAGCACAGTCCAGGTTTATTCCACACATTGAGAAAGGTAGAAAGAAGGCAAAACGATTACCGGCATGGTTAAAAGGGGAGGTGAAAGAAGCTATTTTAGCCAAAAGATCTTCATTCAAAAATTGGAAGAAGGATCCAACAGAAGAAAATAGGATAAAGCATAAACATTGGCAAGTTAAATGTAAGACACTGATAAGACAGGCTAAGAGGGAATTTGAAAAGAAGTTGGCTGTAGAGGCAAAAACTCACAGTAAAAACGTTTTTAAATATATCCGAAGCAGAAAGCCTGTGAGGGAGTCAGTTGGACCGTTAGATGATCGAGGGGTTAAAGGGGCACTTAGAGAAGACAAGGCCATCGCGGAAAGATTAAATGATTTCTTTGCTTCGGTGTTTACTGAAGAGGATGTTGGGGAGGTACATGTAATGGAGAAGGTTTTTATAGGTAATGATTCAGATGGACTGAATCAAATCACAGTGAACCTAGAAGATGTGGTAGGCCTGATTGACAAACTGAAGAGTAGTAAATCACCTGGACCGGATGGTATACACCCCAGAGTTCTGAAGGAACTAAAAAATGAAATTTCAGACCTATTAGTAAAAATTTGTAACCTATCATTAAAATCATCCATTTCCTGTCGTGTAGCCAGATGGACTCAGAACAAGTGGGTATAGTGTGCTCGTGCTAGCAGTTGGAGACAGATCTGACGTCAGCACGGGTACATATACCCCCACAGGAAGTGAAGTTCTTCAGTAATTTCCGTCTCCAAAGCAGTTTGGAGAGCCTGCACTCTCGCTGAGCGTGTTTCCAATCTACTTTCTATTTTCTACTTACTTAACTTCTACAGAACATCGAGCCCCACACTCCTGCGGTGATACCATTCGGTCCCTCCCCCAGTTGAGTTTCCCGAGGTGATTTCCGTGGTCCCTCGGAGGTTTAGGCCTCGGTCCGGTGGCCGAATCGCGGCAGGGACCAAGCCCCCGAGCAGGAAAGGCTTGGGTTGAGCTAAGAGGCGCCTCGGTCCCGGCGTGGACTTGGGAGGCAGCGGGTGCATTCCTCAAGCGCGGCGGTGAAGGTATTTGCCCTCTCCCCTCGCAGCCGGAGACCGCCTGGGTTCCAGCCGGGAAGCGCCGAGGATCAGGTAAGGCGCACAACTTTTACTTTGGTCTCCGAAGTTCGAGGATCGGCAGCGTTGCCTGTAGGCGGCACGCCGCGGAGGTCGCCATTTTGTTGGCCCTGTTCAGGTATTGAGCGCCCATGATAGGCGCCTGTGTTGAGCGCATATTGTGTTTAGCGAATATTGCTGACCGCATATTATTGAGCGCATATTGTGTTTCGCGTTTGTTGCTGACCGCATATTATTGAGCGCTTATTGTATTTAGCGTATATAGCTGCTGCTTATTATTGAGCGCATATTGTATTAAGCGTATATAGCTGCCGCTTATTATTGAGCGCATATTGTTGAGCGCATATTATATTGAGCGCATATTATATTAAGCACTTGTTGAATTAAGCGCATATTGCTGCCGCATATTATTCAGCGCATATTCTTCAGAGCGCAATGGAACAATCAAATGCCCCAGTGTCCCCGGCGGCGGCGCCTCCTGATTCCGGCGTGAAAGCTCTCGGCCTCTGCTCAGCATGCCAGCGAGGAGCCACTCACAGCGAGGAGCCACACTCCCTTTGTGCCCAATGTGAGGAGGCAGTGGGAGCCTCGGGCCAGGACCAGTCTCAACCGAGGTTTGTTGACAGTTTCCCAGGGGCCACTCCGGATCTCGCAGGCAGTCTCGAACAACCTGGAATCCCGGGGGACCTGGTACCCCGTCGGCTTGAGACCGCCTCCATTTCCTGGGTGGATCTCTTTAAGGGGATCCATGCCTTTGTGCAGATGCAATCAGCTTCCCGTCCAGACCCTACTGTTACTGTGGCTGCTGCTCCTGTTGCTGCTCCAGAGGACCCTGCCCCTGGACCTTCGCGCCCTTATCGTGGGCGAGCGCACCCGCCTCCAGGCAGTCCGGTTCAGGCAGACCCTGATGTCTCAGAGACTGAATCAGAACCCTCCGAGGAGGGGGAACTTCCCTCGGGGATGGAGCCATATCGAACCATGAGGCGGTTCTTTCCCAAGGAAGATATCTCCGACCTAATATCTCAGTGCCTGGCGGAGTTGGATATTACAGGCCCCAGCACTACGGTGCCATCTACACAGAACCCTCTGCTCGAAGGTCTTCGTCCTACAGCCCGCCATTTTCCCTTCTTGCAAGCCGCACAGCAACTGATAGATCTGGAATGGGCTGCACCAGCTGCCTCATTCAAAGGGGGTCGGGGCCTGATAGGCATGTACCCCCTGGATACAGCAATCAAGGAGATGTTGGCGTGCCCTCAGGTGGACGCCTTGGTTAGCGCTGTGGTCAAGCGCACTACCATTCCAGTTGAGGGGGGGGGGGCGGCCCTCAAGGAACCTCATGACCTGCGACTGGACGCCATCCTGAAACAGACATTTGAGGTGGCAGCTCTGTCTTTGGGAATTGCAACCTGCTGCACAGTGGTGACGCGTTCCTGTCTGTCACAGGTCAGGAACAATGCTCCGGCGGCAGACATGGAGTCTGCTCTCTCGTTCCTCACGGATGCTGCATCCGACCTCATCCGTACAACAGCCAAGGGGATCTCATCTTCTTTAGCTGCCAGGAGTCAGCTCTGGATACTGAATTGGTCAGCGGATGCTCCTTCAAAGACACGCCTCACCAGAATGCCCTTTAGGGGGTCTTTTCTGTTCGGCAGCGACCTTGATAAATTGGTCAGCACATGGGGTGCCTCTCCTATACCTCGACTGCCGGAAGACAGGTTCAAAAGGAACCAGCGCGCCTTTCCAAGGCCTTCCAGAGGCAGAAGCTCCCAACGCTTCCTTCCCTATAGAGGTCACTACCAGGCACCTCGTCCTCACGCCAGGAACCAGTCCTTTCGGCCCAAGCAGCAGAAGAGGGGAGCCGGCTCGGGGTCAGGCCACGGCCGTGCCTCCCAATGAGAATCAGCCGATCCATCTGGGGGATGGGGCCATAGGGGGCAGGTTAACCCTCTTCTACCCCAGATGGGTCGAGATTACATCGGACCAGTGGGTCCTCGCCATCATAAGAACATAAGAAGAACATAAGAAAATGCCATACTGGGTCAGACCAAGGGTCCATCAAGCCCAGCATCCTGTTTCCAACAGTGGCCAATCCAGGCCATAAGAACCTGGCAAGTACCCAAAAACTAAGTCTATTCCATGTAACCATTGCTAATGGCAGTGGCTATTCTCTAAGTGAACCTAATAGCAGGTAATGGACTTCTCCTCCAAGAACTTATCCAATCCTTTTTTAAACACAGCTATACTACCTGCACGAACCACATTCTCTGGCAACAAATTCCAGAGTTTAATTGTGCGTTGAGTAAAAAAGAACTTTCTCCGATTAGTTTTAAATGTGCCCCATGCTAACTTCATGGAGTGTCCCCTAGTCCTTCTACTATCTGAAAGAGTAAATAACCGATTCACATCTACCCGTTCTAGACCTCTCATGATTTTAAACACCTCTATCATATCCCCCCTCAGTCGTCTCTTCTCCAAGCTGAAAAGTCCTAATCTCTTTAGTCTTTCCTCATAGGGGAGTTGTTCCATTCCCCTTATCATTTTGGTAGCCCTTCTCTGTACCTTCTCCATCGCAATTATATCTTTTTTGAGATGCGGCGACCAGAATTGTACACAGTATTCAAGGTGCGGTCTCACCATGGAGCGATACAGAGGCATTATGACATTTTCCGTTTTATTCATCATTCCTTTCTAATAATTCCCAACATTCTGTTTGCTTTTTTGACTGCCGCAGCACACTGAACCGACGATTTCAATGTGTTATCCACTATGACACCTAGATCTCTTTCTTGGGTTGTAGCACCTAATATGGAACCCAACATCGTGTAATTATAGCATGGGTTATTTTTCCCTATATGCATCACCTTGCACTTTTCCACATTAAAGAGGGTTACTTTTTGGACTTCCATCATCTTCCTCCAGACAGGTTTGTGGAATCTCCGTGTCCAATCCACAAGAAGGCAGCATTGGAAGCTACCTTGGCGAGGCTCCTGTCCTTGAGAGCCATAATCCCGGTACCTGCACGGGAAATGAATTCTGGGCATTATTCCATTTATTTCATGGTACCCAAGAAAGAGGGCACTTTCTGGCCCGTATTGGACCTCAAGTCAGTCAGTCGATACTTACGGGTCCCGAGGTTTCGCATGGAAACTCTGCGCTCAGTCAAGAACGCAGTACAGCCAGGAGAATTCCTCACAGCCTTGGATTTATCAGAAGCCTACCTGCATATCCCGATTCACCAGGATCATCAGCGCTACCTACGCTTCAAGGTGCTGGGATACCACTTCCAGTTCCGGGCGTTGCCCTTCGGGCTGGCCACGTCGCCACGGACCTTCACCAAGGTGATCGTAGTGGTAGCAGCGGCGCTCAGACGGAAAGGAATCCTTGTCCATCCCTACCTAGACGATTGGCTGATCAGGGCGAAATCGCGAGAGGAGAGCCATTGGGCAACCAACAGAGTGATCGCCCTACTGGAAAGCCTGGGATGGGTAGTCAACCTAAACAAGAGTTGCCTACAGCCTTCCCAATCTCTGGAATATCTGGGAGTCCAGTTCGACACGCAGACACAGTCAGTCTCACCACCAAGAGAAGATTAAAACTTCAGACGCGTCTTCCGTCCTTGATGGGAACCAGTCGGCCCATGGCTTGGGATTACCTGCAGGTTCTCGGTCTCATGGCATCCACCCTGGAAGTGGTACCCTAGGCAAGGGCCCATATGAGACCACTACAACGCTCCCTGCTCTCTCGATGGAGCCCCCGCTTCCGGCATTACTCCATGCGTCTACCTCTACCGGCCAGAGTGCAGACTCAGCTACGGTGGTGATTGCAGTCCAACCACACGAGCAGGGGGTCAAGGATGTCCTCCCCCACGTGGACTCTGCTCACCACAGATGCCAGCCTGAGCGGATGGGGAGCGCATTGCGAAGAACTCACCGCCCAAGGACGGTGGAGCATGGAAGAGTCAGGGTGGAACATCAACCGACTAGAGGCACGGGCAGTCCGGTTAGCCTGCCTGCGATTTGCTCACAGACTAAGGAACAGAGCTGTCAGAGTGATGTCAGACAATGCCACCACGGTGGCATACATCCACCGACAGGGCGGAACCAGAAGCCAACAGGTGTCCCTCGAGATAGCCCCGCTGATGGCTTGGGCAGAGGCGAATCTTCAGGACATCTCCGCCGTCCACATTGCCGGAAGGGACAACACCATGGCAGACTTCCTCAGCAGAGAAAGCCTAAGTCCGGGGGAATGGCAGCTGTCCCCCAAAGCCTTCCAGATGATTGTGGATCACTGGGGGATTCCGGACATGGACTTGCTAGCGGACAGGTCCAATGCTCAAGTTCCCAGATACTTCAGCCGCAAGCGAGATCCGTTCTCTCAAGGGATCGACGCCCTGGTTCAGCCATGGCCTCCAGGGGCCCTACTATACGCCTTTCCTCCGTGGCCCCTGCTGGGAACCCTTATCCACAAGATTCAGAGGCACAGGGGCCTAGTTCTTCTAGTGGCACCAGACTGGCCAAGAAGACCATGGTACGTGGACATGCGAAGACTACTGACAGGGGAGCCCCTTCCCCTGCCTCCTCTCAGGGACCAGCTACGTCAGGGTCCCATCGTCCACGAGGATCCGGCTCGGTTCTCTCTTACGGTCTGGCCATTGAGAGGGCTGGGCTGAAGAAAAGAGGTTACTCGGAGCCAGTGATAGATACACTCCTCTGAGCTCGCAAGTTTTCCACATCCCTCACCTACGTAAGGATCTGGAGAATGTTTGAAGCCTGGTGTGACACTCATGGCACCAATCCACATGCGACTACTATCCCTATTGTTCTGGATTTCCTGCAGGATGGACTTCAGAAGGGTCTCTCCCTCAGCTCCATCAAGGTTCAGGTGGCTGCGCTGTCTTGCTATGGTCCCAGGAGGGATCGCAAGGCCATTGCCACGCATCCAGATGTTTCTCGCTTCCTGAAAGGAGTCAAGCACATTCGTCCGCCACTGAAGTGGCCAGTGCCTTTGTGGAACCTCAACATAGTTTTGGATTTCCTCGCGGGATCCACCTTCAGACCCCTTCGGGGCCTGTCTCTCCGTTCTCTCACTTTGAAGATGGTGTTCTTGCTGGCTGTATGTTCAGCACGCCGCATCTCGGAGCTACAAGCACTGTCTTGCCGTGATCCTTTTCTCAGAATCACTCCTGAGGCTATCCATCTTCGCACGGTTCCATCCTTCTTGCCTAAGGTAGTCTCACAATTTCACCTCAACCAGACCATATCCTTGCCAACTACGGCAGGTCTGAAGAAATTAGAAGAAGGGCGTTTGCTACGCCATCTCGACACTGGCAGATTGCTGCCCAGATATCTGGAAATGACAGAAACAGTACGAAAGACTGACCATCTGTTCGTCCTTCACAACAGGAAGAAACAAGGTGAAGCGGCCTCTCGGCCCACCATCACCCGCTGGATTAAAGAAGTCATCAGAGCGGCCTACGTAGAGGCTGGGAAGTCACCGCCTCTACAAGTCAAGGCCCATTCTACCAGAGCCCAAGCGACATCTTGGGCGGAATCTAGGATGCTGTCGCCTGCAGAAATATGTAAAGCGGAGACATGGTCCTCCCTCCATACCTTCTCCAGGTTTTACCGTCTGGATGTCCAGGCCAGGGAGGATACAGCATTTGCGAGGGCGGTCTTACACGGTCCTCAGGCAGCCTCCCGCCCAGTCCGGGAGTAAAGCTTTTGTACATCCCACTTGTTCTGAGTCCATCTGGCTACACGACAGGAAATGTGGAGATTACTTACCTGATAATCTCGTTTTCCTTAGTGTAGACAGATGGACTCAGCATCCCGCCCAGCTGCCTGTAGTCATTGGTTTCATCGATTCAAGGTAAGCCTTCTCACTTCTTACATGAGTGCGTCCACTCTGCCAGGTGTCGACGCCTTCCGGTTGGGAATGCTGGCGGTCTCCAGCTACTATCAATCGGTCAGGGGAATCCTGTTTTCACTATTTTTCTTGATCGTCAGTACACATATATCCATAACAGCTTTTGCAAGGAAGATTACTGAAGAGCTTCACTTCCTGTGGGGGTATATGTACCTGTGCTGACGTCAGATCCATCTCCAACTGCTAGCACGAGCACACTATACCCACTTGTTCTGAGTCCATCTGTCTACACTAAGGAAAACGAGATTATCAGGTAAGTAATCTCCACATTGTACCTGAAGACTGGAGGATAGCAAATGTAACCCCAATATTTAAAAAGGGCTCCAGGGGCGATCCGGGAAACTACAGACCGGTTAGCCTGACTTCAGTGCCAGGAAAAATAGTGGAAAGTGTTCTAAATATCAAAATCACAGAACATATAGAAAGACAAGGTTTAATGGAACAAAGTCAGCATGGCTTTACCCAGGGCAAGTCTTGCCTCACAAATCTGCTTCACTTTTTTGAAGGAGTTAATAAACATGTGGATAAAGGTGAACCAGTAGATATAGTATACTTGGATTTTCAGAAGGCGTTTGACAAAGTCCCTCATGAGAGGCTTCTAGGAAAAATAAAAAGTCATGGGATAGGTGGCGATGTCCTTTCGTGGATTGCAAACTGGCTAAAAGATAGGAAACAGAGAGTAAGATTAAATGGACAATTTTCTCAGTGGAAGGGAGTGGGCAGTGGAGTGCCTCAGGGATCTGTATTGGGACCCTTACTTTTCAATATATTTATAAATGATCTGGAAAGAAATACGACGAGTGAGATAATCAAATTTGCAGATGACACAAAATTGTTCAGAGTAGTTAAATACCTAACAGCCAGTAATCTATTATATGAACACCAGAAACTCTCTCTCTCACCCCCTCCTCTGTCATCTATACTTCCCCTTTTTATTTTTCCCACATTCAACCCTCTCTATACCTTGTAATATTGTTTCCGGTATTTTGTATCTTGTATTGCAAGTACTCTATCTTGATACCTCTGTAATTTATAATTCCTCATTTTAACATTTAGTTTTTTCTACTTGTACTGCCCTAAGATACCCAGTTTTATATTGCTCCTCTTATTCGCCTTATAGATGGTTTGTTTATTATTCACACAATTGCTATTGTTCCATGTAAGGGCCTCGCCCAAATGTTCTTAGTTGTATGTAAACCGATACGATGTGCAAATTGCTATCGGTATAGAAGAAATTCGAAATAAATAAAATAAATAAAATAAGCAGATTGTGATAAATTGCAGGAAGACCTTGTGAGACTGGAAAATTGGGCATCCAAATGGAAGATGAAATTTAATGTGGATAAGTGCAAGGTGATGCATATAGGGAAAAATAACCCATGCTATAATTACACAATGTTGGGTTCCATATTAGGTGCTACAACCCAAGAAAGAGATCTAGGTGTCATAGTGGATAACACATTGAAATCGTCGGTACAGTGTGCTGCGGCAGTCAAAAAAGCAAACAGAATGGGGCGGATTTTCAGAGCCCTGTTCGCCTAAATCCGCCCAAATCCGGGCGGATTTAGGCGAGCAGGGCCCTGCGCGCCGGTGAGCCTATTTTACATAGGCTCACCGGCGCGCGCAGAGCCCCGGGACTCACGTAAGTCCCGGGGTTCTCCGAGGGGGGCGTGTCGGGGGCGTGTCGGGGGCGGGCCCGGTCGTCGAGGCGTTTAGGGGGCGTGTCGGCAGCGTTTTGGGGGCGGGTACGGGGACATGGTTACGGCCCGGGGCGGTCCGGGGGAGTGGCCGCGCCCTCCGTACCCGCCCCCAGGTCGCGTCCCGGCGCGCTAGCGGCCCGCTGGTGCGCGGGGATTTACTTCTCCCTCCGGGAGGCGTAAATCCCCCGACAAAGGTAAGGATGGGGTTTAGACAGGGCGGGGCGGGTGGGTTAGGTAGAGGAAGGGAGGGGAAGGTGAGGGGAGGGCGTTAGAGGATTCCCTCCGAGGCCGCTCCGATTTCGGAGCGGCCTCGGAGAGAACAGGGGTAGGCTGCGCTGCTCGGCGCGCGCCGGCTATACAGAATTGATAGCCTTGCGCGCGCCGATCCCGGATTTTAGCGGATACGCGCGGCTACGCGCGTATCCGCTAAAATCCCGCGTACTTTTGCTTGCGCCTGATGCGCCAGCAAAAGTACGCCTATTCGCGCTGTTTGTAAATGTACCCCAATGTTGGGAATTATTAGAAAGGGAATGGTGAATAAAACGGAAAATGTCATAATGCCTCTGTATCGCTCCATGGTGAGACCACACCTTGAATACTGTGTACAGTTCTGGTCGCCGCATCTCAAAAAAGATATAATTGTGATGGAGAAGGTACAGAGAAGGGCTACCAAAATGATAAGGGGAATGGAGCAGCTCCCCTATGAGGAGGTTAGGACTTTTCAGCTTGGAGAAGAGACGACTGAGGGGGGGATATGATAGAGATGTTTAAAATCATGAGAGGTCTAGAACGGGTAGAGGTGAATCGGTTATTTACTCTTTCGGATAGTAGAAAGACTAAGGGGCACTCCATGAAGTTAGCATGGGGCACATTTAAAACTAATCGGAGAAAGTTCTTTTTTACTCAATGCACAATTAAACTTTGGAATTTGTTGCCAGAGGATGTGGTTAGTGCAGTTAGTATAGCTGGGTTTAAAAAAGGATTGGATAAGTTCTTGGAGGAGAAATCTATTACCTGCTATTAAGTTCACTTAGAGAATAGCCACTGCCATTAGCAATGGTAACATGGAATAGACTTAGTTTTTGGGTACTTGCCAGGTTCTTATGGCCTGGATTGGCCACTGTTGGAAACAGGATGCTGGGCTTGATGGACCCTTGGTCTGACCCAGTATGGCATTTTCTTATGTTCTTAACTACAGCAAGGGTTATTTTTCCCTATATGCATCACTTTCCACTTGTCCTCGTTAAATTTCATCTGCCATTTGGAAGCCCAATCTTCCAGTCTCACCAGGTCTTCCTGCAATTTATCACAATCCGCTTGAGATTTAACTAGTTTGCATAATTTTGTGTCATCCGCAAATCTGATCACCTCATTTGTCATACCCCTTTCCAGATCATTTATAAATATACTAAAAAGCTCTGGTCCAAGTAAAGATCCCTGAGGCACTCCACTGTTTACCCTTTTCCACTGTATAAACAGACCATTTAATTCTACTCTTTTTCCTGTCTTTTAACCAGTTTGCAATTCACAAAAGGACATCTCCTCCTATCCCATACCTTTTTAAGTTATCTTAGAAACCTCTCATGTGGGACTTTGTCAGACGCCTTCTGAAAATCCAAATACACTACATCTACCGGTTCACCTTTATCCACATGTTTATTAACCCCTTCAAAAAAATGTAGGAGATTTGTGAGGCAGGACTTCTCTTGGGGAAATCCATGCTCGTTTGTCCCATTAACCCATGACTATCTATAAATGTTTTGCGATTTTATTCTTTATAACATTTTCCATGGTTTTTCTCGGCACCGAAGTCAGGCCTACCGGTCTATAGTTTCCCGGATTACCATTGAAGCCCTTTTTAAATATCAGGGTTGCATTGGCCCAAAGAAGCCTTGACATTTTATTTTTTATGCACTAATATCACGATTGTAAATGAATGCACCTTTTCCATTGAAAATATCTTTGTATCAGAGGGTTCCTTTCCTGTCAGCCTGCTGGTGATGTATCTCATGCCATTCTTCATTGCTCAGATCATGTGCCGCCTCATCTTCATCCAGATGAAGATGGAAGAGGCAGGCATCGGGTTTTGGCCAGGTTACGTAGCATGCAGGAGGCTCAAAACATCTCACAGACCTTAGTGGAGTTGTAGAGAAGGCACCCCCCAGATCTGCCCAGGCAGTGGAAATGTGTTTTGAGTAGATCCAGGCTGTCTCAGTGACTGCCCTGTTCTGCCGGTGGGCTCCGTTGCTGCAAGCTTCTGCTGCAGTTTGTGGGTCAGCTAGCAGGATCTTGAGCCAGGTTTTGAGTGGTTGTCCTCGGTTACCTTAAGGGGAAATGGCAAAGCGGAGCAGAGTAAGATATCCCTTAGTGTTAGGCAGCCGGGCAGTTCCCTGGTTAAGGTAGGGGCAGGCCTCTGGGCCAGTTCTGTAATTCTACCTAGATGTGAGGGAACGGAACGAGAAGAGGTTGGTTGCTCTGTGGTGATAGTGAGAACTGCATTCCTATCTAGAAAGCAGCCCCTAGAGCTGTGCCCTTCCTGAAACTAATCATGAATTCCTAACAATGAGAGGGGGAGGCATCGTGACAGGATGTCAGAAACCTGGACTCAAAAGTCCATGATGATCTCTTTGGCATCTCTTAACACCGGCATGTTTAGGGAGTGGAAGCCCTTGTGGTTGCAGTAGGTGACCTAATTGGCCCCCGGTACCCTTATAGGGATGAGAGTGCAAGCAATAGTCCCCAAGGCAGAGGGGAAACCTGCAGTTTGGTAGAAATCAGGCATATGTTTTTGTTATTGCTCTCTACTCCAAGGATAAAATATGTAGTGATGTGCTTTCCTGAGAAACACAGCCAGGAACTGATCAATACATACAGAGGTGGCAGACTGGCTTATTCCAGCTTGATCCCTAGAGGCGTATGGAAGGTGCCGGTGGCCAAAAACGCCAGGGTGGTAATGACTTGCAGTGCGTGGACCCTGCAGGTGGAAGGGCACAGGTCCTGCTCTAACTGATGGCACAGGTACACTATGGTTTCCTTGTTGGACCTGAACCTGCACAAGACTTGCTCCTCTGACAGATCACAAAACTGTGCCCTGGTCCTGTGTACTCTCTGTAAGGGGTATCTCCTTCTCCTCTGTTCTCTCTTCCTCCTCAACCATTGTACCATGAGCATCATAAGTTTATTGGAGTTATTTTGATTCTTCACCACTCACTCCCCTCCCAGTGTGGCCCAGTCTGTCCCGTTGACACTCACTCTTCCTTTCCCAGAATGGCCCAGTCTGTCCCAGTGACACTCCCCTTCCCTCCCAGTATGGCCCAATCTGTCCCAGTGACACTCCCCTCCCTCCCAGTCTGTCCCACTCACACCACTCTCAGAAATGCTGTGCCATGCAAAGAAAGGTTCCCCCAAAGCTCTGCATGAAACTCCTGGACACATTTTTCATTATAACATACACTGTTCTGGGCAAGGGTTTGCCACTTAGCCCCTCCCCATCCCCTCTGCCTCTCTTCCTAGCCTGCTGCCATATCTATTCTTTCTAAGAAGCCAGCCTGCCAAACATCTGGTCGAAAAAGACTATTCAAGTTTGAACCTGGCGCGTAACATAGATGCACTAAATTTATTTGCATGCCGCCGATTATGTTCGTGTTTACGTGGTTTCTGAAATAGTAACATACGTGCACAGCTGCAAACACATCCCAAACACGCTCACCTTTCTCGCTCATGCATTTGCTGGCGAAGGCTTCACCTACACATTGTATATGCCATTTCCGTGCACGTAACTCTTAGAAAAATGCACACCTTAGTTTTTAGCCCGTACCCAGGCTATATGGAAAACTGGTCCATAAATTAAATTCAACTGCACATTAAGGGGTAGATTTTCAAAGGGGTACGTGCGTACCCCCCGAAAACCTACCCCAAACCCCCCCTGCGCGCGCTGAGCCTATTTTGCATAGGCTCGGCAGCACACGCAAGCCCCAGGATGCGTCGGGGGGCGTGACGCGAGTGACGCGGTGTTTCGAGGGCAGGCCCGGGGGCGTGGCACCGGCCCGGGGGCGTGGTCGAGGCCTCCGGACCAGCCCCCGGGTCGGGTGATGGCGCACCAGCAGCCCGCTGGCGCGCGCAGATTTACACCTGCTTTCCGCAGGTGTAAATCTGCCAACAAAGGTAGGGGGGGTTTAGATAGGGCCGGGGGGTGGGTTAGGTAGGGGAAGGGAGGGGAAGGTGAGGGGAGGGAACAGGCAGCGCGCACTGGGCTCGGCGCGCGCAGGTTGCACAAATGTGCACCCCCTTGCGCCCGCCAACCCCGGATTTTATAAGATACGCGCGTATCTTATAAAATCCAGCGTACTTTTGTTCGCGCCTGGTGCACGAACAAAAGTACGCCCGCGCGTACATTTATAAAATCTACCCCTAAATTAAATTCAACTGCACATTATCAGGCCTATCCTGTAAAGTGCGGCCGCGTTTACCCTGCTCCTAAGCCACTTTTTACTCACGTTCCGGCCGCGTTAGCCCTTCCTGCGATCCCGAATCCCCTTTAACCTACTCCTACCGCATCCTAAATTCCCCGGGCAACCCCTTCCGCCCGCGGCATGTATATTGCATGCAAACGAGCGAATTAGCTCGATATTGCATGCAAACGAGCGAATTAGCTATTCCCTAGCATCCCGTAACCCGCGCCCCGACTATCGCTAGCTTTCCCTGCCGTTTTGTCACGCGTTTAACCTGCAAACTTACCGCCTACCCTGACCCAGGCGGTAGAGGCAGGGGTAAGGGTAGATGGCAAGCTTTCCCCCAGCCCCCGCTCACCTGCCCCGGCCGCGATCATGGGTGCCGGTCTCCGTGGCAGCCCCAGTCCTCTCCCCTGCTCCCGAAGCCAAAAAAAAAAGCGAAAAAAACGTTGCAGCCCCCCTCCGATGTCCGGAGGGGGGCTGCAACGTTTTTTCGCTTTTTTTTTTGGCTTCGGGAGGAGGGGAGAGGACTGGGGCTGCCACGGAGACCGCTTTCCCCCGTGCAAGTAAGTTGCTTCGCCGCTTCAGTTCTTCCCTCCTCCCGGAGCTGCTTTTTCAGCCTTGCTCCGGGAGGAGGGGGGACACTGACAGCGGCGAAGCGAAAAAAAAACCAAAAGCAATTTTGGTTTTTTTTCAAAAAGCTAAAAGTAAGTTGCTTCGCTGTCCGTGTCTCTTCTTCCCTCCTCCCGGAGCAAGGCTGCTTTTCGCGCCCTGCTCCGGGAGGAGGGAAGAGTGAAGCGGTGAAGCGACTTACTTTTTGCTTTTTTCGCTTCCTGGTATCTGTCATTTCAAATGACATTTGAAATGACAGATACCAGCGTGGCGTGAAGCCTTAGGCCCGCGCACCCAGGATACTGTATATGCTCTCTATCCAGTAAAATGGGTTGCGCGGGCCTAAGGCTTTTCGGACGCGGTTTACATTTAAATAAAATTAGTGTTCAGGATCGAGCGGTAGGTGAGCTGCACTGTGCGGGCGGTAACCGCGGGTGCCGTAGGCACTAACGCAGCTCTTCTTACCGCTCGATACTGGATAGACCTGTATGTTCTTATGTTCTTATTTTAAAGGAATTTTTCTGGAATCTAGCACAAATACTGGAACTTTAAGAATCAAATTATTCTCATGTTCTGTTATTGTAAATGCTAAGAAAAATTAAGAGAAAACCTATTGAGTAGCCAAGAATAGTTTGGGATACCCCAAATGTGTTTATAGCCTCACATTTTTTATATTCATTTAAACAAATGTTTTTTCCTGAGTATTTCTGAATGTTCCTCACCTCAAGCACTGGTTTGTTATGGTCCATTGTACATTTTACAGATACATAATAAATGTTACCACTTCAGCGGTTAGAAAACCAAAAGAAAAGTTGTAATTATTATTACTGTTCTTCTCCATAATTTCATCCTGCATCTTTGTATATTTTTGTCAAAAACATGTATTTCTTGCTCCATGCTCATTTAATCTTTTTAGATGGATAACTGAAACGTTATCCGTGCAAATGGCTAATACGGCAATTCCAGCCAGTTATCCAGCTAAATTATAGCGGGATATAAAAGGGGCGTTCTAGGCAGGAGTTCCAGGGATATCCAGGTAAGTAGCACACGTTTATTTAAAAAAAAAAAAAGAAGAGCACCGAGTCACGGGCCTCCTAACCCGAGCCCCACATTTCTACCCCCACCCTATCCCCCGCTGACAAAACAATCTGCTGCAATGTCCAAAAGCCAATGTAAATTGAAAAAAGCCAAGCGCTGCCGGCGTGGGCCTCCAGCCCCGCCCCCTCCCCGTGAAAATATGTGTACTTTACCTCTTCTGCCCCCCCCCCACCCCACACACAATCAGCCACACACCCCCCACACACACTTGCAGGCAGACTCCCTTCCACCCACTCGTTACCTTCTACATCTGCCCCCTCATCCTACCGGGATCGCTCTGCAATGCGATCCCAGCCGCTTCCAGCGTTACTTAGGGAATAATGCTGGAAACGGACAGTACGTTACGTTACTTAGGGAAAAACGTCGGAAGCAGACAGTATGCTACGTTACTTAGGTAATACTGCTGGAGGCGTACAGTAGAGTATGTTAGGGAATAACGCTGGAAGTGTACAGTACATTACGTTAGGTAATACTGCTGAAGCGTACAGTAGAGTATGTTAGGGAATAACGCTGGAAGTGTACAGTACATTACGTTAGGTAATACTGCTGGAAGCGTACAGTAGAGTATGTTAGGGAATAACGCTGGAAGTGCACAGTACATTACGTTAGGTAATACTGCTGAAGCGTACAGTAGAGTATGTTAGGGAATAACGCTGGAAGTGTACAGTACATTACGTTAGGTAATACTGCTGAAGCGTACAGTAGAGTATGTTAGGGAATAACGCTGGAAGTGTACAGTACATTACGTTAGGTAATACTGCTGGAAGCGTACAGTAGAGTATGTTAGGGAATAACGCTGGAAGTGTACAGTACATTACGTTAGGTAATACTGCTGGAGGCGTACAGTAGAGTATGTTAGGGAATAACGCTGGAAGTGTACAGTACATTACGTTAGGTAATACTGCTGAAGCGTACAGTAGAGTATGTTAGGGAATAACGCTGGAAGTGTACAGTACATTACGTTAGGTAATACTGCTGAAGCGTACAGTAGAGTATGTTAGGGAATAACGCTGGAAGTGTACAGTACATTACGTTAGGTAATACTGCTGGAAGCGTACAGTAGAGTATGTTAGGGAATAACGCTGGAAGCGTACAGTACATTACGTTAGGTAATACTGCTGGAAGCACATAGTACGTTACTTAGGGAATAACGCTGGAAGCGTACAGTACATTACGTTAGGTAATACTGCGGAAGCGTACAGTAGAGTATGTTAGGGAATAACGCTGGAAGTGTACAGTACATTACGTTAGGTAATACTGCTGGAAGCGTACAGTAGAGTATGTTAGGGAATAACGCTGGAAGTGTACAGTACATTACGTTAGGTAATACTGCTGGAAGCGTACAGTAGAGTATGTTAGGGAATAACGCTGGAAGTGTACAGTACATTACGTTAGGTAATACTGCTGGAAGCGTACAGTAGAGTATGTTAGGGAATAACGCTGGAAGTGTACAGTACATTACGTTAGGTAATACTGCTGAAGCGTACAGTAGAGTATGTTAGGGATTAACGCTGGAAGTGTACAGTACATTACGTTAGGTAATACTGCTGAAGCGTACAGTAGAGTATGTTAGGGAATAACGCTGGAAGTGTACAGTACATTACGTTAGGTAATACTGCTGAAGCGTACAGTAGAGTATGTTAGGGAATAACGCTGGAAGTGTACAGTACATTACGTTAGGTAATACTGCTGGAAGCGTACAGTAGAGTATGTTAGGGAATAACGCTGGAAGTGTACAGTACATTACGTTAGGTAATACTGCTGGAAGCGTACAGTAGAGTATGTTAGGGAATAACGCTGGAAGTGTACAGTACATTACGTTAGGTAATACTGCTGAAGCGTACAGTAGAGTATGTTAGGGAATAACGCTGGAAGTGTACAGTACATTACGTTAGGTAATACTGCTGAAGCGTACAGTAGAGTATGTTAGGGAATAACGCTGGAAGTGTACAGTACATTACGTTAGGTAATACTGCTGGAAGCGTACAGTAGAGTATGTTAGGGAATAACGCTGGAAGTGTACAGTACATTACGTTAGGTAATACTGCTGGAAGCGTACAGTAGAGTATGTTAGGGAATAACGCTGGAAGTGTACAGTACATTACGTTAGGTAATACTGCTGGAAGCGTACAGTAGAGTATGTTAGGGAATAACGCTGGAAGCATACAGTACATTACGTTAGGTAATACTGCTGGAAGCACATAGTACGTTACTTAGGGAATAATGCTGGAAGTGTACAGTACATTACGTTAGGTAATACTGCTGGAAGCACATAGTACGTTACTTAGGGAATAACGCTGGAAGCGTACAGTATGTTACGTTCAGCCTTATTCCCTAGGTAAAGCTGGAAGCGGCCGGACGAGGGGGCAGATGTAGAAGGTATCGGGTGGGTGGAAGGGTTTCTGCTTGGGAAGGGGGGTTGTGGCTGATTGTAAAGGGGGGGCAGAAGGGTAAAGTACCCATTTTTTGTTGGGGGGCGGAGCTGAAGGCCCAGGACAGCGGCGCTCGTATTTTTTCACTTTACATTGGACTTTTGGACATTGCGGCACATTTCTTTTGGCAGCGGGGAAGAGGATGGGGGTAGAAATATGTGGTGGGGGGGGATCAGGCCACGAGCCCATGACTTGGTGCTTTTTTTTTTTTTTTTTTTAAATAAAGGTGTGCTACGTACTCGGATATCTCTGAAGATATCTCTGAAGATATCCAGGTAAGTAGCTAGTTATCTTGCCACATGAGGTTGCATAACTTTAAGCCTAACCGGTCATATTCAACCAATGGCCATTTAGGGTCGAAGTTATCCATCTATTAGCCGGATAACTTTAAATAAGTATATATGTTTATCCCGCTGAATATACTGGACAAGTTATCCGGCAATTTTTAGCCAGATAACTAATCCACTAAATGACCAACTGAATATGGGCCCCCATATAATCTGGCCTGAGTAAATGATAGGACAAAAATATTTCACCATACATGAGACCCCCTTCTATTATAGATCCTCCATTTGACTGGGTCGTAGCAGAACAACCCACTCATTTTCCTTAAGAAGAAAGGAAATAGCTGTCAGTTAGGGAGGATTAAGGAAGTCCTTCTGAAAATGGATAAAAGATAAGAAAGAATGTGTTTTTCAGTTATGCCCTTGGTAAATGAATAAACTTTCTTTTTTAATAGAATTCCATGACAAGGAAGATATTTTTCAAATGAGCGTCACTAAGCAGTTACTCTGACAAAATGGGGGCCTGAAACTTCCCCTCCCTCTGGATGGTGGAGCCCACCAGTAATGCACCAGGGTTTTCATTTTAAAATCCCCACGCATCCTTTAAGCGTCACAACTTTGTCCTGGCTGCAAAGCAGGTGCAAAGTGCACAGATCCGTTAGTACCGCGGCCCGGCCAGCCCCCTCTATTTTCAAAGGGAAACTTTGCCGGGCATTTCCCATTGAAAATGTGCTTGCAGGCCCTCGGGGACGATATCCCCACGAGCCTGCAAGCCCCTCTCAGGGTTTCAAAATTACCCCCACCGGATACTTATTACATTTGCAGTGTTATTTGCATGTCCTGTCTTTTGCTGTCTGTACAATGCAATCAGACTGTTCCATTTTTAAAGAGCACTTTGTGCCTCTGATTTTATTTGCAGGAGAATTTGAGACAGTGCAGAGCCCCTCAACACCAATTAAGGACCTTGATGAGAGGACGTGTAGGAGTTCTGGGTCTAAGACCCGGGGAAGGGGTAGGAAGAATAATCCATCACCCCCGCCTGACAGTGACTTGGAGGTATGCCCTGCTTTAATTAATGATTATTGCACTGTACTTCTTGCTCTGATGAAAAGTGGTTTCCTGTAGCCACAACTAAGGAAATAATTAAAAGGTGCCCAGGATTTTTTTAAAGCCATTAATCAGTTTGCGTATAGCGTGTGTAGCATTCCCCTAGTACTTCAGATAGCGGTGTATTTCAAAATTAAGCGATGTTCCCTTTATCTCAGATTGTAGTTCAGTCCATTTCATGCTGTGGTTCTCCCATGTTTGCCGCTTCCCATTTAATCTATCAAGACTATTGAAAACACTAAATTTAAAGTGAATTTAAGGTTCTCTTTGCTTTTTCCTGAGTATTTGTCTGTTTACATTGAATCTGGTTTACCAACGTAAATTGCCATGTTTTACTTTTTTTGGTGCCATCCTATGCCGGCTAGGGATGTGCTCTCGTTTCTTTCAGTTACTGTGCCCCCAATTTTTTTGGACTGTGCACTAAACCAAATATGTGCATATTGATTTTATTTTATTTATTTAACCTTTTTATATACCGACATTCGTTGGGAACATCACATCGGTTTCCAGAGAACAAATAATGCAGCGTAACAGAGCAGCGCATTAAAACTAAAACTAAATGGAGAGAACTATAACAGGCAAACGTCAAGTCTGTGGAATGAGCGTATGCCGTTGAATATGTGCCTGCTAAACTAATGTGCGAATACTTAATCTAGTGCGCACTAAAAAATGTAATGAGAAATTTTTTGTTGCCTCCATTATTTTTCTCTGTCTCTCTTTGTCAGTGTTGCTGGGGAGGAGAAGGGGATGGGGAGAGAAGGCTTTTGAAAAGGATCATTATTCAACTTTCCACAGCTCGAACGGTTTCCCATAGAAAGCAATGGGGATTTTTTTTTGGGAGGCTCAGTTCTTTGACCATACTGATCCAGTGTTTCTGGTTTTCAAATTCCTCGAAAGTATTCACATTTTCTTCCTGCATGCCAAATTTGATTCATTTCTCTCCCATTTTTGGAGACTTATTGTGCCTATGAATAGTCGGCTGGACATCGATTTTTTTATATAATTTTTTTCCAATATTACATATGTCGGAAAGCTTAAAAGTGTGACTTTTATATGGTTAAGAAAGTCATTTTTAAGGCAAACGTTTTACCCAGACCAAGAGACTTCTCCAACTAGCACCAAAATAACAAAATCACAGAGGGAATCAGAAAATCCAGAAAATTTGCAAAATTCATGGTGTCAGAGAAAATGTTAAGATTCACGGCTCACGAGTCGGCTCCGTGAGCTGCTGCACCTACCCCAGACACTGCCATATCTGTGCCAGCCCCAGTCCTCCATACAACTCTGATGCTGCTCCTTCGTGGCTAGGATGCTGCCCCGGAGACAAGACGGTACAGGAATACCACCATTACCCCAGCCTCATTAGGCGCTGCACAGCTTCCTAGGTGAATTCACATGTCCTTCCTTTAAAGGCCCCACGGTGGGAATTGGCCTTTGGCACCTCTCAGTGATGTCAGGACTTTCTCAATATATAAGCCGGTCAAGCCTATACATCCTTACCTCCTGCCTTATAGTTCGTGTTGCCTAGAGTTCGGTTCCTGGGTTCCGGATTGCCTTCCAGCCTTGTAATCTAGCCTTGCCGCATACAGAATTGCCTTTCATCCTTCCCTCATCCAGTCTTGCTTTGTCCAGTCTTCTCTATCCAGCCTTGCCTTGCCCTTTCCGTCTTGTCCAGTGTCTTCATCTACCCTTGGCCTGACTCTCTGGATCTTTACCTCTTGCTTGGACCTGACCACAATTGCTTGCTGCCCCCTGGACCTGACCCCTTGCCTGGACCTGAGCACTCTTGCTAGCTGCCTGCCCAGACCATGGCCTGTCTCTGACTCCATTAGTCTGCTACCTGCCCTAACCCCAGTGTGCCTTTGGACTCTAGTTCTCTTCACAGCCCTAGGGAACTGCCTAAATCCTGTCAGCTGCCAAAACCCAAGGGCTCAATCTGTGGGGGAGACGGCTGATATAGGTGAAGCTCCAGACTGTCCCACTACAGGGCATATTCACCATATTCACTTATGGGTTCGTACTCGAGACTGCATCAACTAGACTGCAGCACAAAGGGCTCACACCACCACCACTGCCCTTCACAGTTTGCTGAGGCCATGAGGTCAGAGGACTTACCTGAAGACTCCTCTATCATCAGTTTAGCACACCAGCTCAGCAACAGCAGGATCAGCTTAACACTATGGCCAGATATCTTTAGTGCATTATTGCCCGGCCTGCTCTGGCTTTGGCTCCCGCACCCATCACGTGACCTGCTACTCCCACGCTCCACCTGCCTCTGCCTCTCAAGTTACGATGGAGATCCACTAAAATGTAGAGGCTTTCTCAACCAATGTCGGATGCAGTTCAAATTGTAGGCACTCTTGTTTCTGTCAGACCGAGTTAAGATGACTTGTATTCTTTCCTTCTTGAGCGGCACTGCTGTGGTTTCGGCCTTACCCATTTTGGAAAGGGATAATCTGCTCTTGGGGGACCTGATGTGCTTCGATGAGCCCGGTTGCACCGCTTCCAAGGAGTTGAAATCCTACAGATTAGGCAAGGCTCCTGGTCTGTGGGAAAGTACACAGTGCACTTACGCACTCTGGCCTCTGAACTTCAGTGGGGCAGTGACAGCCTGATTGTGATTTTCAGACAAGGACTCAGAGCGCATTAAAGATGAGCTGGCTATCTGGAAGTTGCCAGATACCTTGGAAGGCCTGATTAGCCTAGCCGTATGTTTCAGGAATGGACCAGAGAAAGAGGCTCAGCTCGCCACCCCAAATTTACAGCATTTTATAATCTCCTGCTCTCCCCCAGAGCTGAGACTTACACCAGTAGAAGCTATGCAGGTGGATCACTTCAAGCTATCAGCAGAGGAGAAGCAGAAGCACCGTAACCATAACCTGTGCTTATACTATTCTGCATCTGGGCATTTTGCAAGTCGCTGCCCGAAAACGCCGAGAAATTCAAGGACCTAGGCCTGGTGGGAGAGGTCACCCAGGTCATCCATGCACAACTGCTAGTACCAATATGCCTATTGGAAGCATGTTTGTTGACACTCTTGCCTTTCTAAATACTGGTGCTGGAGACAGCTTTATCCATGATGCTCTAGTTCAATACTACTGCATTTCAACTGTTCCCTTGGACACCCTGCTCTCGATTTCCTCCATTTCTGGAGAACCCTTGCCCAGACATGTTACAAAAGCCACAGTAACCCTGACCATGCAAACAGGGATCCTGCATGGAGATCAAATCAATCTCTACGTATTGCCCAAGGCAGTCAATGTACCTACCGTGGTTCATGCTACATTAGTCTCACTTCGGTTAGACCTTGTTGCAAATCACCAGATTGGGTCCTAGCTGCCATGAGCAATGCCTTGCTAAAGTGTCATCTCTGGTGCCTTGGCTCGGACAGTAATCTCAGAGCTCTCGGGTGTGCTCCTACAATATACCAAATTTACAAATGTTTTCAGAAACAGCAGGCGGAGGTCCTGCTGCTTCATTGCTCTTACGATTGTGCCATAGACTTGGTCCCTGGCAAGGTTCGACCAGAGGCAAAGTATGCCCTCTCTCTACCCCTGAAACAGAGGCTATGACCAAATATATTAAAGAGAACTTGGACAGAGACTTCATTCACTCCACTTCCTCACCTGCAGGGGCTGGGTTCTTTTTCGTAGGGAAGAAAGACAGATTGTTACATTCCTGCATTTATTATCGTGATCTTAACTCTATTACTAAGAAGAATTGCTATCCTCTTCCCATCTCTGAGCTCTTTGACTGCCTTTGGGTCATGCAAATATTTACCAAGCTGGATTTTCGGAGGGGCGTACAACATGATCAGAATTTGAGAGGACGACAAGTGGAAGACTGCCTTTAACACCCGTGATGCCCTTCGGGTTGTTCAACATTCTCGCAGTCTTCCAATTTATGGTAAATTAGATCTTCCAGGACTTTCTCTTCTCCCATGTGATAGTTTATCTAAATGATATTCTAGTATTCTCAAAGTCGTTGGAGCATCAATATTATGTGAAACAGGTCCTCCAGAGACTCCATGGTATCGGAAATGGAAATTAAGTCTATGCTAAGAAAACTAAACCCTGCCCCCATCCATGCGACTCAATACCAACCACTGAAATAAAAAAAATAGCCAATACAGTATCCCCTACAGTAACAAAGATAGTGAATCTCTCGTTAGAGGAAGGAATCATCCCAGATAATCTAAAAGGGGCAATCGTTAAACCAATTTTAAAGAAAAAGAACAGCGACCCGCTTAATCTGAGCAATTACAGACCTGTATCAAACCTTCCCCTAATTGCCAAATTAATCGAAAAAACTATACAAAAGCAACTAGTGGAGCACTTAGAGAATAATAACATCTTTTATCCATCACAACATGGCTTTAGAAAACACTATAGTACAGAAACACTACTGATTGCACTAACAGACAACATCATGAGAGGTTTTGACAATGGCAAACACTACATTTTAGTGATGCTGGACCTATCAGCAGCATTCGACACCTTAAATCATGACATACTTTTAAATAGACTAGAGGAAATAGGATTGAGTAACATAACCATCAAATGGTTCAGATCATATCTAAGTAACAGATATTTCCAAGTTCAAATCAAAGATGTAATGTCAGAAAAAATTCACTTACAAACAGGAGTACCACAAGGGTCAGCTCTATCTGCTACACTCTTTAACATTACCTGTTACCTTTATGCCACCTACTAGCCGGACTGGGCATAACACACTATATATACCAACTGAATCTTAAAAGCTTTATTAGCAACACAGTGAAAGAATGCTTCTTCAAGCTCCAAGTCCTAAAAAGACTCAGACCATTACTCCACCCCCAGGATTTCAGATCAGTTTTGCAAGCAATCATATTCTCACCTTCTCTAACTTTTAAGGATATATGTTGTTTTAAGCTTAGTTCGGAGTCAATTATAATTCCTAGGTTCCGTACTTTCTCCGCTAGTTCAATCTTTTGGTTGTTTTTGAGTGTGATAGTGTTTTGAATGATCTCTGTCTTTTTGCGTTCTAGATGTAGGAATTCTGTTTTCTCTGTGTTGATTACTAGCTCCATTTGGTTTAGTAATTGCTTTATGATGTCGAGGTACATGTTAGCGATATTTAATGTTTTTTCAATGGTTTCATCTATGGGAAGAATTAGCTGTATATCATTTAACATTTTTTATATACCGAGGTTCTGGTAACAAAGTTACCAATCACTCCGGTTTACATATAACTTTGGGATGACATAACACATGTGTCTTACATATAACAAGGAAATGAAGAACTGGGTGAATAATTAAATAAATTAAATTAAATTAAATTGCTTAAAACATTAAGAGAAACAACATTTTAACTTAATGAAATCTAACATACTAGCATACTAGCGATTCGGATCGGTAAAGTTAACAAGTAGTCTGTCAGTCTTAGGCAGGAGGAGATTGAATTTGTTTCTGGGGATATTAAGTGTTGGGGCACATGATGTATTGCCCAAGACGGGAGAGTGATAGTGCAGTCGAAATCAATCGTATGCTTGGGTGAAAAACCAAGTCTTAAGTCTTTTTTTGAAGTTTATTGGGCATTGTTCGAGCCTAAGGTCTGAAGGGAGAGAGTTCCATTGTTTGGGGCCTGCTGTGGAGAAGGCTCTATTGTTTGAGCATATTTTGATTGAAGGGGCTTTTAGCGAGCCTTTTTGTGCCGATCTCAATGGGCGGGATGATGAGTGTAGCTGCAGTGGGATCCTGAGATCGAGGTGTGAGTTTTTGTAGATAGATTTGTGTATAGTTGAAAGAGAATTGTAGAGTATTCTGTGTTTTATAGGAAGCCAATGGAGATTCTTTAAGATTGGAGTGATGTGGACCCTTTTTTTTGCTTTAGTTAGGATCCTAGCAGTGGCATTTTGTAGCATTTGTAGAGGTCTTAGGGATATTGCTGGGAGACCAAGTAAGAGAGAATTGCAGTAATCAATTCTTACGCTAAACTCATGGTACTCAGAAGACTCAAACCACTGCTAACACCAAAGAACTTTCGTTCAGTCCTACAATCATTGATTTTTGCAAGCACCGACTACTGTAGTGCGCTATTACTAGGCTTACCATACACCTCACTCAGACCACTACAAATCTTACAAAACACTGCTGCAAGAATTTTGACCGGTAAAAGTAAAAGAGACCACATCACCGAAACCCTAGCAGAGTTACACTGGTTACCTGTGGAACAGAGAATACAATACAAAACATTTTGCATCTTACACAAATTAATACATAATGAAAAAGCGGAATGGCTTAACACAGCCCTCCGTGTACACGTACCAAACAGAAACCTAAGGTCAGTGAATAAAGCACTCCTTACTATCCCATCAATTAAGACAGCAAGACTAACTCAAGTAAGAGAGAGAGCACTATCCTTGGCAGGACCCACACTCTGGCACACCATGCCACTAGAGTTAAGGTTGCAAAAAGACAACAAAATCTTCAGAAAAGGCTTAAAAACTTGGCTATTCAAGCTAGCCTACCAAATAGAGAAGGAGAAACAGTGAGGCAGGCAAAGTATGAGATATGAACAAATAAAGTGTGTAGCTGTATTTTGATTTGTTTTTTACTCTACCTTCTCGTTCTTCACAAGATGAGAAGTTGACACTTATAAAAATAGATTTGTTTTTAAACTGATAGTTCCTGGACAGTATTGTATCACACCCCAATTATATCATTGAGAAAACTATGTACCGAATCATTATGGCACGCGTGTAAATTAATATATCTCAGCATCCTTATTTTATGTGCCTTATTGTAAACTGTTGTGACGGATCCTTCCTAACGACGGTATAGAAAAGATTTAAATACATAAATAAATAAATAAATACCTCTATATCAAGTTAGAGAAGTGTACCTTCAAACAGGAAGAGCTTCCCTTCTTGGGATATATTATCTCTTGCCAAGTCCTCCGTATGGACCCAGATAAATAAAAAGCCTTACTGGATTGGCCCTGACCCATGGGCCTAAAAACACTTCAGTGCTTTCTGGGATTCGCAAATTACTATAGCCAATTTATCCATGAATACTCCTCCCTGGGAGCCCCACTCACAGCTCTAACTAAAAACTGGAATAGAAATGCTATCCAAGCTTTTGAGCTTCTCAAAGAGGAGTTCACCCTTGATCCATACCTATACCACCCAGATCCGTCTAAGCAATGCATCCTAAGGTAGATGTGTCTATCCTCAGGGTAGGCGCTAGCCTCCTACAGTATAACCATAATGGTTCACTCATGAACTGCTTCTACTTTTCAAAGAAATTCTCAACAGCAGAGAAGAATTATATCATTGGAGATAATGAGTTACTAGCAATCAAGCGAGCCTTGGAAGAATGGTGACACCTGCTGGAAGGAGCCAAGCACCCAGTAACTATCTATATGAATCACAAAAACCTAGAGCATCTAGCACATGTTCAGCAAATGAACCCCGGCAAGCACACTGGTCATTGATTCTTAATCTGTTTGACTTTGAGTTGCGGCACAATCCCGCTGAGAAGAACCAACAAACTGATGTCTTCTCACATTCCTTTGATACTGAGAGCTTTCTGGAATCCCCATGGCATATCATTGACCATGTGAAGATTGTGGTTGATGCCACATTTACTGTTCCTCCTGGGAAAGCTCTGGTGTCTTGGCACCTACAACAGAAGATTCTTCAATGGGCTCATGATTCCTGCTTGGCAGGGAACCTTGGAATTAATCATCTGACACTATTGGTGGCCTCAGATGAAGACCGACAAGAAACATTATGTAGAGCCTTGCCCCACGTGTGCCATGAAAAAGTGTGCGAGCATGATCCTGGGGGTTGTTGCAGCCACTGCCAACTACTTGGCCACTGACTTCGTCACTGACCTTCCCCTCTCTGGCAGCAACAGCACCATTTGGGTAGAGGTGGATAGATTTTCTGAGATGGCTCATTTCACACCCCTTCTGGGCCTCCCATCTGCACCTGAACTAGCTAAAGATTTTGTCTAACATATCTTCCATCTGCAAGGGCTCCCCCTTCACATTCTCTCAGAAAGGGGAGTTCCATTCACAACCTCCTACTAGAAAGGCTTGTGCAGGAATTACGTTGGATTTCACCTCCATTTAACATCCACAGAGCAATGGACAAACCGAGCGAGTAAATCAGAGTCTCAAGGCTTTTCTACGAGCCTACATGAACCAATGGCAGGAAAATTGGGACTCTTTCCTCCCATGGGCTGAATTTTCCATGATAACCAGATGAATAGTTCCACAGGGTCATCATCCTTCTACATCATGTTCGGTTGCCATTCCCATACACCCAGACTTGTTCCGATCTCTGATCCTTGCCCAGCAGCTAACCTGATGGGACAGGAACTCCAGGAACTGTGACAAAAGACACACCATCTCCTAGGGAAAGAGTGGAGCATTTAAAACATACACAGACAAGAAACATTGCCCAGCACCTCAACTTCGCCCAGGATGCTTAGTTTGGCTCAGCACTAAAAATCTACATTTGAAGATGCCATCTCTTAAATTTGCACCACAATTTATGAATCCATTCCTCATTGAACGACAACTGAGCCCTGTGACTTACAAACTCAAACTACTGGCATCTTTACAAATTTATGTTGTTTTTCATGTCTCATTATTGAAGCCTGCAATTCTCTCCTGGCCGGGCATACCACCCCTCCAGAGCTCAGAAGTCTTTACAGAGGAAAAGACTCAATTTGAGGTCCAGGAGATTTTAGATTCCCAAAGAATCTGGAACAAGTTGCAGTATCTTATCTGCTGGGAAAACTATGGAATCAAAGAGAATTCTTGGGAGCCATCTTCCATCCTGCAAGCCAACACATATCGGAGTTCACAGGAGATTCCCCGAGAAGCCCAAGTCCTGAAAACTGGGACACAGAGTGGGGGGAGTACTGTTAAGATTTGTGGCTTGGCCATGCAAGCTGCTGCACTCACCCCGATGCTGCCATGTCCATACCGGCCCCAGTCCTCCTAATGACTCCGATACTGCTCCTTCATGGCTAGGATGCCACCAACCTGCCCCGATGTCGCCTGGAGACACAGTGGTATAGGAACGCCGCCATTACCTCAGACTCCGTAGGCACCATGCTGCTTCCTCGCATGCACGCATACCCTTTCTTTCAAGGCCTCATGGCAGGAATCAGCCTTTGGCACCTCTCAATGACATCAGGACTCTCAGTATATAAGCCACTCAAGCCTCTGCATCCTCGCCTCAGCAACGGGTCTCCTGCCTTGCAATGTGTGTTGCCTAGCGTTCTGGTTCCTGTTTGCCTTCCAGCCTTACCTCGTCCAGCCTTGCTCGTCCAGCCATGCCTCTTCCAACCTTGTCTTCTTCAGTCTTCTTTGTCAAGCCTTGCCATGTTCTTTCAGCCTTGTCCAGTGTCTTCAGTGTGTCTTTGTACAGCCTTGGCTTGACTCTCCAGATCTTGACCTCTTGCATGCACCTTAACACGATTGCCTGCTGCCTGGAGCTGCCCCCTTGCCTGGACCTGACCACTCTTTACTGACTGCCTTCCCCAACCTTGCCCTGTCTCTGACTCCGTTAGTCTGCTGCCTGCCCTGGCCTTGGTGTGTCTTTGGACTCTATTTCTATTTACCGCCCTAGGGAACAGCCCAAGTCCTGCCAGCTGCCAGAACTCAAAGGTAGGAGAGGCAGCTGGTATAATTGATGCTCCAGACTGTTCCACTACTGGGCGCATTCACCAGCTGCTGGGGTAGGCTTTGTGGGTTCACCCTCGAGTCTGCATCAACTATGCCGCAACACAACGGGCTCACACCCCTGTTACCCTGCACAAAATGGCTCAAATGCATGATTGTAACATTATCCAAAAAATGAGTCCTAATAATTATGACATGCACCAATGTACAAATTAACCAAATAGCATTCACCATTCTTATTATTGTTTTAATATTAATCATATTATTTATTCATAAATATTGAGCCATCTTAACTTATTAATGCAAGAGCCTCCATACCACCCGTGTACCTGCATTGACTTAGTAATACTATGGCTCACATATAATCATAGGCCTTGCTGGTCCATGTTGTTTTTTATACTTTTTCAGTTTTTGACTTGCACGTAAAACTAAACATCTTGAAGAAAGAAAAAGGGAAGAGTACTTCCCTTTAATTCTTGTTTCCTGCAGATGAAGAACACTTGATTAAATGAATTGTTTGACGTCTCCTCTCTGTGTTATTAGCAGGAAGTATTACACTGTGAACCGATGTGATATCCTGGATGAACGTCGGTATATAAAAAATTTTAAATAAATAAATAAATAAATGTATTCATAGCATGATATCCTGTTTCTTCGGTTGCAACTTCAGATGTGTTTGGCTCAAACTGCCACGGTTATTCAAGTACAATTTACTTAAAATAAAAAAGAACAAATTAGCAGATGGGAGAAAAAGACACTAGTTATTGCTCTTATAAATGACATTCTCCACAATTTCCAAAAGGATTTGCTTGTTTGTTTGTAAAAAAAAAAAATACAATGAGGCTCATGAGCTGTATTCTTTGACATGAACGCCATCAAGTATTTAAGTCTACATGGCCTCTTTAAATGATTCCAATTTTAAATACATACCTGACAAGCAAAATAAAAAAAATCATTATATACCATGACAAGTGGAATGAACAAACATATCAAAATATATGACACTGAGTTTCTGAATTTAACGCTCCAGGGTGTGTTGAGTGTAATCGATAAATCCACTGTTTTCTTTGACTCAACATTTTCACCCTGTTCCCGTCCCGCCAAGCTCTTGCATTAATAAGTTACGATGGCTCAATATAGCCAAATCCATGATTTCCAAAGTAACTGCAAGCTGGTGATAATGCTTGAGTTCAGTTTAAATATTTTAATTATTCAGCTTAAAGGTAATTTTAAAATGAGTTCTACATGTAAATGTAACAAACTATCTTAGCAATTTTAATAAGCCATTTACGTGCATAAAGAGTACTTGCACGTGCATATCCTATGGACAATTTAATGGCATATTCTGTAGCAATTTTCAAAAGCCCACTTACATGGGTAAAGTGTATTTACACGTGTAAAACTCAATTTTAAGCATGTAAATGCTTTTTAAAATTACCCTCTTAAGGCCTGATTTTAAAAAGCATTTACATGCTTAAAATTGGGTTTTACATGTAATTCGGCTTTTGAAAATTGTGTCAATATATACCATTGAATTGTCCATAGGTTATATGTATAGGTGCACTTTACATGCGTAAATGGCTTTTTAAAATTGGTATGATATTATGTAACATTTATGCTTGTAAATCCTTTTAAAATTACCTCCTTAGTGTGAATGTGCACATACTGATAATTACATAAATCGAGGCTTTCTGAAGAACTGTAATTAATAACTCGAACAGTGAGGAACAATATTTGATCCAGTGTATTTAATGAAATCATTCAGAAGTCATCTTAATAAATTCTGTGTGACCTATTGAAAAATGTGAGCAAATACTGCATAATGTTGACTTGAAAAGACTAGAAAAGTGTAGTGCTCTACTATCCTGGAAAACAAATCATTGCTTTATTTGTTGTATAGTTCAGTAACAGATAGCAAAATCAAGGTTCAAGGACAAAGTATGAAAATGTTCCTTGCCAATCCAATTAAATAAAATTCTTTTGGATAAAATTATTGACATTTTAAAGGACTGCTTTCAGCACAGACTACATTCATGTGGCCTGGGGAAGGCAGTAATAACATAACTAACCACTGACATTAAAAAAGTTTATCATTTTCAAGGTTTTAATTACCGTAATACTTCAACAAATAATCCAGCCACAACATGAAAGCCATTTTACATGCTTGTGATTTCAACAAAGATATCTGTTACGTCTCACTTTGATGGCAATCACGGGAATACAAAAAAATAAAGCCTGAACACTCGTATTTGTAAAAGGCTTATTGTCTAATTACATGCCAAAAAAGCAACATTCTGGTCCACACCTCAGACTGTTATTGGGGTCACTTTAATAATGCTTTCCATTCTTACTTATATTGCTCCCTTTGAATTGTAAATATACATTAGTTACTAAGGTAATGGGCCCAATATTCATAATTAAACATTTATTTAAAATAATCGGATAAGACTTGAATGGGATATTCAGCAGCATGGTTATACTGCTGGATATCCGTGCTTAAGTCTCTGCTTAGCCGGATAAATTAGACCTGCTCTATATCAGGTCTAACTTAACTGGATAAGTCTGAATATCGGCAGCTCTTCAGTTAGGTTAATCGGATAAGTAGTGCCACCCCGCTCCCCCTCCACCATTACCCATCCCCTGACTTCTCCAGCTAAGTGGTAGCTGCTGAACGTAGCCGGATATTCAGTGGCCACCAAGTAGCTGGATAACTCTTTCTTATCCAGCTAAGTGGCATTTCAGTATTGGCCTCAATGTTTTGTTCTTTTAGGCAGCTTGCATTGGACTGATGATGTCATTGGTGACATCATTACTAAACAAAATGGCTTTCTCCATATAATTTTACCTGTTAAAGTATTACAGAAATTATTGGAAACTGAAAAAGAATTATAATAATGTTTATTTGATTTCCTAGTTATGTTGCTATTGCTGACTACAGAGTTCTCAGTCTGTCCTTTAAAGTCGGTTCAAGGTTGTCTGATTATTGCTAATTGCACTTAGAAATGCTGTATTATTTATTTTAAGAATGATTTTCATGCACTGATTTCTTAATGACTTTCGTTTTCAGCGGGTATTTGTTTGGGATTTAGACGAAACAATCATAGTTTTTCATTCGCTGCTCACAGGATCTTATGCACAGAAATATGGCAAGGTAGGAAAAGAATTACCTTGAACTGAATTACATTGAGAATGTGAATTGTGCTTTTTGCGAGAATTGGTAGCATTTTCCTGATGTTCAATCAAAAGACTTTATGGTCCTTTTTGCTGTCAGTTTAGTGTTTTTCCTGGTAAAACATCTGCTTTTCTACTGCACAAAACCACTGGATACAGAGACAAGGCTCACAATTTCAACCATTAAGAATTTGCACAAAGTATGTCCAATACAATGGTATTTGTTAGTGGAAGCTATTACTGGGTTAAACTCTTCTGGCCTCCTTTTACCTTGGTCTCATGGGGATCAATTTTCAGCTAGGTTGCAGACGGCAAGTTACCTACTGTAAATCCAGCTGCCTTAGACCAGCTGTGCCTGTGCTCAGAGATGAATGACTAAAGTTAGGGCTAGATTCATTAAACTACCGCATGCGATAGGAAGAGGGGCATGTTTTATGGTAATAGCTTTTCGCACTTTGCAGTAAGTGCCACAATTGTTGTAATTCTTACCTATAACGAGAGAGAGAGAGAGACTCTACCCATCAGGCCCTTGTAAGGGTTAGGTATGGAGGCCCACCAGGTTACTCAAGGTGAGGGTATCATCAAGCTAGGTTAAAATTCTGCGGAACCAGCCTACTTTGCCAGAAACCCCGCCACAAACTCCATCCCCTTTCTAAATTAGCATCGCATCACGTGTCATGGTGCTTTTCGCATGCGAAAAATGGCTTACCGCATGCGAAAAGCCCATAACGCAGCTTGGAAAATAACACCCTTAGACGGCTAGCGATAAAAATAAAAATTCATTCTAGCCAGCTAAGTTTCAGCCCCACTCAAACCATACTTTTCAAATGACAAACCTAGCAGGCTAGTGAAAGAGGAAGCTATAGATAGCTGCTCTGCAGCAGAAAATGTTCCAAATGTTGGCTCTAGCTGCTTAACTCTTCTAGAAGCAAGAAACTTAGATTCTTTGGAAAATCAACCCGATAGTCTAGATTTTATGCATGCAATGTACGTGTTCTTGTCATTAAGTTACTATACCCAGAAAGTTATCTCAAAGGCGAATACTTCCTCTTGAGAGGAGTTTTTTAATGTTATGTTTTACTCTAGTATCATTATTTTGTTTTTACAAATAATGAATGTAATGTTGTGTACTCACTGCATATATTTATATGGCTAGAATTTATAATCAGTTACACCGTTATGTTTGGCAATGTTTAAAAAGTGTCCACCCGTTAAATGCCGCCCATCTTTCATTGGTTTCCCGGGATGCTTTCTGCGATGCATCGCTATCACTTGTACTCCATAAAGGTAGAGAAACTTTAACAGCACAGCAGAAGAGCTCATAGGCCAGGATTTTTGGTGCAGTTTAGATGAAAGGAGTTTAGAATCCATGAAGTTAATTTTCAAAACTTTTAGGTGCTTAACTTTGGGAGATAAGTCCCTAAATTGGCCCTTTTCAAAATTCACTAGAGCCAAGATCCTCTATTTAAGACCCTAAAAAGTGGGTGATGTCTACAGGGATGGAGTGAGGGCAGGAGAAAAAAGTTAAGTCCTTAGCACTGATTTTCAGCACAAGACAACTAACTGAGGCTTAGATGCATCAAACCACAATTTTTTTATCATGGGAGGGTGTTGCTGTGATACTGGGACTCTTCCTTCGAAAAAATATCCCGGCTCCAGGGCGCGTCCTTTTGTCTCGCAGCCGAACACCGCGGGATAAAAGAATGCAGTGAGTGGCCCTTTAACGCAGTGGCGACCCCCAACCTCAAGGTACAGCCATCGCTTTAATGGGTCTCTCGCTGAAAAATAGACCACCCAAAAAACGTACGTTGATGGGGAGTCAGGGCGGACCCCCAGCTCAACCCGGGGCTGCCACTCAGAGTGGCCCCAACTGCCCAAAGCTAAAAATATAGACAAATGTAGCCGCGGGGCAATGGCCCTGGCCCACCCACCCCTCATCACCCAAAGGTACAATAAAAATCAAAGCCCCCCTCTCCCTCCCTTTGGGGAAAGGGGGAGAGTGGTTTGGAGGCCACTGAACCCCAAAATGGTGTCTAACCTTTAGGGGGGAGGGGGAGGGGGACTTTGTTTTTAATTGTACCTTGATTGGGAAGCGGGGTGGAGGGGCCTGGGTTGTCACTGCACGACTACATTTGTCGGGTTTTTTTTTTTACTTTTGGGCAGTGGGGCCACTTCAAGTAGCAGCCCCAGGTTGAGCCAGGGGTCAGCCCTCACCCCCGTATAACCTTTTCTCACTCCATTTGATTTTTTTGGGGTGGGGTAGCACTTTATACATGAGTAGTGAGCCTCAGGACCTGTCTTAGGAGCTTGAGGCTCCCGCCTCACATTTCTTGCATTTCAAAGAGGTGGTATTATTTCATCGTGGCCGACTACTTTCTCGGTCAGCTGCGATAGCATATTTGCCTCAGATTGCCTAGTAATGACCTTCTTTACATGCATTTGCATTATTCGTGCTTGCAAATCGCATACAAAGGTGGTCTTTGTGATAGGGGAGAGTCCCAGGGTGGGGACATGCTGTATACCATGTTACTCATTTACCTTAATTAGTCAAGTTTGCACTCAGTTTCTCCCTTATCTTAGACAACCCCCCTCGTTATACTCTTGATTACAACCTTGTTCTTTGTAAAGCCTATTCATTGTAAAGCATATTCGCTGTTATTATGCTCTGTGTAAACCGATATGATGTTCCCAGTGAATGTCGGTCTAGAAAAACTTTAAATAAATAAATATCACCTATATCACGCGATATTACCACGGGAGTATTCTATTGTGTTTAATGCACGTTAGAGCACTATCGCGGCTGAGAAGCCTAAATCATGCCAAATGAATAGCATGCCTAAATTTAGCCCCCTAAGTTTTATGGTCCTAAAAGTAAGGGAATTTACAGCTGAAAACTTAGACTGCTAAGTTTAGCTGAAAATTGGTCTAAATTTAGGGGCTCAGCTTTTTTGGAATATCAGCCTCTGTGCAAACAGTTTGTCTTCACAAGAGGGTTTTCCTAGCCATATCTGCCATAGCATGATTCTGCATGAAATCCCTTATATAGGAGGTGCCACCTTTACCAGTGCTTCTTGGAATGATACACAGCAGCAGAGAAAGGCTTTAGGACATGGTCACTGTATCCTCTTTTATGGCAGCGCCGTTTTCTGGAAAGAAAGGGCATGTCCTTAGGACTCTGTTGGGCTAGCATTGTGACACTGGCTCGTCCTTGCACATGTTGCTTTCTAAGGTGATACATTTCTAGGAATAATATGTCCTGGGTAATGGTTGGTCGATGCAGTAATTGGGATCTTATTTCTGATCATGCTTTCTTATTATTCTTTAGTAGTTAATTCCAAGAATGAAATAAAATAATGGATGTATCTAAGGAGGCCAACTTACGTGCATATAGGAGTCCACAATGAATTGCTCTAGTATTTTAGGACCTGTGTGGCCCCCATCTGTACAGGTTTTAAAATACTCATATTGCACTTCCCAAAATTCACATTTACTTTTTAATACTCTCAAATGTTTGTGCATACTCCAGGTCTTTAGAACTCGAGTACTTTTTTACACGCATGTGCACGCTTCCGGTTTTGCTGAGGCATGCTCGTTCCAAAACGGTCCCCTCCAGTAAGACAGCTGAATTTCATCACCAAGGATGTGGCTAGGTTGGCCTCCCTAGTGATGGCAAACGAGAATGCATTGTTTTCAGTCCAGAGGGAAAGGGGGGTCAGAAGGAATGTGCCTGCACCATGAGGCAGGCCTTGAAGGGTCTGTGGAGAGTGTTCGACCACAGAGCCTTCTCCCCTTGGGATGTAAGTGCCTCAAAGGAACTAAGGGATCAAAAAAAAAATGCTGACCAATCGGTGGATGTACAAAACCAAATGAACTCAGAACATGCTTTAGCACTCTGCATACAGATTTGGGTGGGCTCAAAAGCAGAACTGCACATACAGATGTCAGACAGGACAGTGAAGGTTTGCTGGCATGATGGAAACATGCCATTGAGGAGGCCACAGAACCTGCATCACACAGCTATTAGCATTTTGTTCCAGCTTCTCATTCATTTAGATTGAGGCCCTCAAGAAGAAGGCCCAGGAGCTGTGCTGCCTGGAGGGGTCTGGTTTCAGCAGTTTGGGGAACTTAACTCCAGCCTCCTCTTGCCTGCAGGGGATGCCAATATTGCCTGTTCATTTGCTACTTCCTTCCCAGGCCCTGCCACTCAACAATACTGTGGAAGTATTCCTCATGTACATAAGGGTTCTTCCTTCTAGAGGCCATAGGCATCTATCCAGCAGTATGGTGGGCACAGTGCAATGCCTGGTCATAGCCTGCCTTGTCATGAGGAACAACTTTTATTGCACTCACAAGCCAATTGTAGAAGTAAGTAGGGTGTTAAACCCTACTTGGATCTCTGTGCCTCCCTTCTAACAAAGACCTTTGCCTTGTGGCAGCGTTATGGCTGCTGATGGGTTGGAATCCAAGGCATACTCTGAGCACATACCTCCCTGCCAGTGGGCCTATCCGAGAGCCGTTATCACTAGGTCAACAGGACTACTGTACAGAAGCCTACGTTTTGGAGGGAACCTATATATATGGTCTTGCAAGCTCCTATAGCAGATGGGTATTCCATAGGAAAGATCACATTCCGTTGCCTTCATCCCTCCCACAAATGAAACGCACACTCACAGTTTGTATGGTGCTGCACATCACACCCCTGGGCACATCAGCTGCTGGCTTGCCACATACTTTCTCTTTCTACAGTCACCACCAGCTTCTCCTTGGATGAGGAGGAGGAAGAAGAGGATCAACACCTGGCCCCTCCTGCTGATGCAGCAGCTCTGTTGACTGCAGGGGGCTAGCAGATGCCACTACAGCTGAAACCCCCCATCTGGGGACCCCAGGCCTGGGGGCAAATCAGGCTCCCCTTCTTCTCTCCAACCCTGTAAAGACGCCTTCCCTTTCTTTTCCCTAGGACCTCAGGGCACAGGTCCTGATGGTACCCGGCCATTGCTGAGCAGGTAAGGTAAGCAGCTTGCAGAGCAGCAGCTTCCCCCTGATTCTGGCCTGTACCCCATGGCTGCAGAGGCAAACTTTGAGGCTGGAGCCACCTGCTCCAAAGCAAGAGGTCCGGGCTGTAACAGCTATGGGGTCCACAGCTCAGAGGATGGGGGGAAAAGGTTTGGCGAGATACTCATCAACCTCAGGAGGCTATGGTGGAGCATCTTGTGCAGGCTCAAAAGAGATTCACTGCTGCTTTTGAGCTGGTGGACATGAAGCAGCCTCCTAAGCCTATTTACAATCTCATATATACTGCTACTTCCAAGTATCAGTCCAAAGCAGATTACAAGAAAACATTCATCAAACACATTTTCTTTACAAAACATCATATGACAAAATAAAACAGTTAAATACTGAAACAACATAGCTGTGTAATACCTTGCGGGTAAATTTTAAAAGGGCCGTGCGTGTGCCCATAGATACACAGTATTTTATAAACTATATGCGTAGGTCTGATATTCTATATATGGACCATTGTAAGGGGGCACTTTGATTCGGGGTGAGTTTCGGGAAATGGGTTGGGTTGGGGGGGGGGGGGGGGGTTACAGATGCATTCAGAGGTATCCATTGTAAAATTGACATCCTAAAAGAATTTTAGACCTTATAAGTGATGAAAATTTTAACCAGAGGAGTTGATTTGTACACTGCAGTCTCTGCTTGCTTCAGTGTACAAATCAACTCCTTTTAATAACATAAGGTTTAAAATTATTTTAGGATGCCAATTTTACAGTGTATCAGAGTATCAGACTGAGCCTTATAGTCTCTCTCTCGAGCTGTAGCAAAGCAGCACACATAATATACACATGCTGGCTGAGGAAAATTAGGGGTTATGTGTTCGACTGGGGAAGAACACCAGCAAGTCCGGGGATTCGCTGGGCCTACTCTGCCCTCTGCGGTACTGTGACTCCGCCCCCTTAGGCACGCGCACACGCGCACAGAGGGAACCCTTTTAAAGGGCCTCTGGCGCGAAATCACGGCCCGCCCACTTTCGTGACGTCAGACGCCGGCAGGGATTTAAATTCAGCGTCTGACCGAAGATCCCTGCCTTGCAACATGGTCGACTCCTTGTGAGTGGTGAGTTGCTTGTTCATGCTGGTTCCTCTGTTCCTGCTTCGTATCCTGCTCCGATCCTCTCTGCGTTCCTGCTTCCAGCCCTGTGGGCTTCCCGGTCCTGGAATCCTCCTTGCTGCTGCTCCGCTGCTGCTTCAGTCTTCAGTTCCAGGTGCCAGTATACCCTTCTTACGGATTGTCTCTCGGTTTGACCCCGGCTCGTCTACTCGTGTGCTGATCACCGCCTGTCCAGATCCTGGTCCGACTTCTCGCCTCTTCGACCTCCTAGGTCCACCTAAGTCCCAGCGGTCGGGATCCTCACGGGCTCCTCCCGGGGGATCTCGGACTTCCAGGGTGAAGCCGCCTAAGTCCCAGCGGTCCGGATCCTCACGGGCGCCTCCTGGAGGCATCTCGGGCTTCCAGGGTGAAGTATCCATCAGCCTTCTGCCTCTGATCCGCCAACCGGCCTGCTCCTCTCAGCGGAGATCTCTTCCACTCTTTCTCCGCACGGCCGACCCAAGGGTCCAACTGTCTGGTCACAACATTACGTGCGTCAGTGCTGGAACACCATGCACTACCCTTTTTCTGGGCGCACATACATTCATATGTGCGCACCCTTCCCAGCTATTTAAAATTTGCGTAGCTCCCACTTTTGCGTGTATATGGTCATTTTTGAGCACACAAGGCTTTTGAAATATACCTCTAACTGAGAAAATAATGTTATCTTACCCCTATGCTTCAGTAAAAGCAGGGCTTTTATGCTCTTTCTAAAAACTTCATCTCCTGCTACTCTCACATTTTCTCTTGCAATTCATTCCAGCAAATGAGAAAGCTCTGGACCTGGTTTGCATAAATTTGTAACTGCTAGCTGGAGGGATTTCAAGCAGTCGAGCACCTTCTGATCGCAAAGATCTAACCGGGGTGCACCCTTCAGTTGTGTTTCTCAAAATAAATGGCTGTGTAGCTGTAAGAAGTTTAAAAGCAATTACCTCTACCAGTAGCCTAACCTGTATCCTCCACTTCACATGCAGCCAGTGAATAGCTCTCAATACTGGCATGATATGCTCTCTTCTAGGGAGACCTGTCGGTACCCGTACAGTGGTATGTTGAACTAGTTGCAACACATGAATTAACTTATCTGGCAGGCCTACATACAAAGACTAGAGTAGTCCAAATCAGACAACAAACGGGACAGAGTACGAGACAGTTTTCTCAGAATAAGAGAAACCCTTCAGCCCTGCTGATAAAGAATGTAAATAGCGCAATTGACAACGAACAGGACAAGAGAAAGAGATAGTATTCACAGAACAAGGAATATGATCTCTTTCCAACAGAAGCTGTCTGCATCAAATTCTAATCTTCCACCTCCATCATCCTTAAACTTGTAATGTCAATGAAAATACTAGGACACCAAGTCAGTCTTACCCCAAGGTGGTGATGGCCTGCCTGGAGTTCAGCTGGTGACAGATGTAACTAGAGGCCAAATCCTCACCTTCTCTCTGCATACATTGGTTCTCCTTCCGGGAAAAGGCCAGCTATCCATCATATGGGTCTCTGCTTCCCGCTAGAAATCCCTTCACCGTCTTGCCAACACTGACGTCTCTGGAAGTCTCTCATGCAATTGAAGTCATCCTGTCAGTACACTAATTCTTCTATCAAACATAGGCAAAAGGAATATTTGAAGGCTTTCTTATTAAAGTTCCCAGTTGCGAGCTATCAGACACTCCTAGACGTTACCATTACTTTGTCCTTTCACCACCTGCACAGCTTATGTTGGAGAAGGACCTACACAAAGCATGAGGTAAATCACCTGAAGCAAAGGCAAAACTGTCAGTTTCCTCAGAGACATAATTAATATTAAATGGAATACGTCGGTTACAAACACCAAAGGAGACCCTCTGGAAACAAGCAGCTTGAAGACTTCTGTTACACGGGGGACATGCACTGATGAGTGTATTGTAGTGACTGAAGGGCCACATCCTCTCTGATTAAATGCTAGATAAAGAGCTGAAGAGTTAAGGCCACTAAAAGATAGGAAAAGACTTCAATAATGAATTAATCATCCGCACATGCCTTGGATTCCTTATACCTAGTTTTTTGCTTTCTGGTCAACCCTACACAAATATATAAGAAAAAAATACACACATACCACAATATAAAAAAAAGTCACTGTATGTGCATACATTACTTAAATGTATACATATATAGTTTCCGCACAAAAATTACAGTGTATTTTATAAAACTAAACATTCAGTTTTTTTATGCGTAACACCTGCTTTTGTATACGTGTAATTGTGTTGCCTTTTTGCGCGAATTAATGTATATAAGTGCAAGTCTCAGCCTTTCTCCCCAACTGCACCAACTGCACTATGCCTGGAGAAAAGGGATTCCTGCTTAGGAAACCTTAACTTCCAGTCACGGGAGGTGAACCTTCTTGTCAGGGAGGTCATGAAGGTCCAGAACATCCTGAATGAGAAAAATTCCAGAAAAGTGGGTTCCTACAGAATGGAGCAGACCTGGGAGAAGATCTGCCATTAACTGAATGCTGTCTTCCTCAACAGCAGAAGTGTGCAAGATCTTAGTCACAAGTGGTGAGACCTTAGATTCAAGGTCCAGGAGAAACGAGCAAGAATAAGTGCAAAGGGGCCTGCTAGCCAGATAACCTTCATCCAAGCAGATTGGATGTTCCAGAGTACCATATCACAGACCACACTGTGAGCGTTTGGTGAGCAGAACACCTCACATTCTGTTTATAGTTATATTAAAGTTTATAAATATATGCATATGTTTATAGTTATAAATATATGCATATGTTTATAGTTATATTAAAGTTTATAAATATATGCATATTTACAAATAGTATATAATCCAAAAGGCAGATAAGGCCTGCCATCATGGGAATCACCTTGCTGCCAGCCTTCTCTCTGTTCAGGTTTGTAGGTTCATTTAAAAAAGTGCATAATGATTGCATTGACACCCTAGGGAGTGCTAGAATAGAAGGTTGTTCATTAGCTGGAGGCTGTACAGTGGGGTCCATTTAGCTGTTCTCCATGCCTATAAGGAAAGTCCATTGGGTGAGAATAGAGAAGACCAAATAGTCCCCTTCTTGCAGGAGATGATGCAAAACATGACTATGTTGGCCAAGGGCCCAATGGGCTGGGAAAACCTAGGCAGCATCCACCAACACTGCTATTCTGTCCAAAGGTACACAGTAAGTCAGAAGAGGAAGGGTTTATTGACTCTGTAGCAGCTTCAGAGGAGCATGAGAGAGATGTGGCAAGAGATGAGAAAAACATTCAGGCTTTGTAGGAGGATGAGCCCTTGCCCACCTATAGCGAACTACATATTCCTAATGTCTTGGGACAAGCTATTAATGAGGGGAAGGCAGAGAAATGGAAGAGGCCAGCTTACCTCCAAGAGATGATGAAGAGGTTTCCTTCACTCCAACCGAGGGTCACATGCTGGTCTAAAATAATAGAAGGGCAGACCTGCTTGTAGGCATATGGCAAGAGATATAGGGACTTAAGAAATTGCTGCTTGAAGAGCTGCAGGACATAACACAAGAAATGCAGGGTGTTGGCCAGGTGCTGCAGGAAGAATTGCAGTCTATTAATTTTGTCTTGAGGTAGATACTTCAGGATGCCATCTCTACAACCAGCCACAGCCAGCATGGTATGCTCCATGACATCCTCAGGGCCTCTGGATGATGCCTCCCCCTGCATTTGCATCGCTACCACCATGGTTTGTTCCTCCACCAGCTGTAGTTGTAGCAGACTGGTGGGGGATGACTCCAGCATTTCCAGTACCACTTATGATGCCTCTTTCTCCTCCTATGGCTCCAACACCTCAGAGGAAGGCTCTCCCCCCTGATGACACAGATGGAAACATCTCTCTCTTCTGACATGGGGATGGCCTCATCTTGTACATCATCTAAAGAAGAAAGGCACATCAGTGCAGCCAGGCCTTTATCCTCTGGTCCCTCAGCTTTCAGAAGCCTTTCTTGCCTCCGGAGCCTTCCTACAGCTATCAACCATTGGCACTGCCTTCTGTGTCCATGGCCTCCAAAGGCACTGTCAATAGTGAGTGCACACCTGTGCATAGAAGCACCACGCTTGTGAAGTCTCTGAAGGTATCAGATCCACCTCCCCCCTCTCAAAAGGAGAGGCATCCTAGGAAAAAATTAATTTTTTTGTAAAGCATAAATATCACCTATATGTTGTAAATAAATGCACCTTCACCTTTGAAAAAGTCTTTGTATCAGAGTGTTCCTTTTTTCTACAGGCTTCTGGTGAGTTTGGTGATATACTGCAATTCCTCCTCCCTCAAGTCATTTGCTCCTCCTCCTTCTCCTCCTCATCTTCATCATTGGGCATTTTAAGATAAACATCTTGTCCCTCTGGAGGAGGTAGGCCTTGGCCTTTGGCCTAGATATGAAGTATGTAGCAGGCCTAAGTTGGGTTGTAGAGATGGCCTTCTCCTGACTTGCCCAGGCAGTGGAAATATGTTTTGAGTAGGCTAAATGTTTTCTCAATGTCTGCCCTGGGTCTGCTGGTGGGCCCTGTTGAAGCCGACATCTTCAATAGTGCATGGTTATGCCAGTAGGATCAGAGGCTGGTTTTGAGTGGATATCCTCTATCGTCTTTAGGGAAGGAGGCAGAGAAGAAGAGTGTGATATATCCCAAGCATGGAGAGGCTGGATTGGCCTTCCTGGAGCTAAGCGTTAAGATCACCTAGAGACAGAGAAGAGGTTAGTTGTTATTTCATTGTTGTGAGAGCAGCATATCTACCAGAAGCCAGCCCCAAGTGATGCAACCGTCCTGGAAGTGGTCATGAATTCCTCACTATGAGAGAATGTAGGCATCATGACAGGACCCTAGAAACCTGGGCAGTACATCCATGCTGATCCTCTCTTGGCATTGCAGGCCACCTGCATGATGATGGAGTGGAAGCCCTTGCAGTTGCAGAAGGTGGTGTCATTGTCTTCGGGTGGCCTCATAGGGATGTGAGTGAAATCGATAGCCCTCAGAACAGACAGGAAATGTGCAATTTGTTAGAAATCAATCATTATTTCTTGTTGTTGTCTGTACCAAGGGAAACCTATATACTGATGTGTTTTTCTGAGAAATGCTGCCAGAAACTGATTTATATATATGGAGGTGACTGATGGACTTATTTCAGCTGTGAGACCTAGAGGTGTCTGGAAGGTGGCAGTGGCAAAGCAAAAAAACAGGCCAGGACCATAGTGACCATGGTGTAGCCTCTCCAAGTGAAAAGGTACAGGTTCTGCTCTGATTGGTTTTCATATTGAGCCTGAACCTGTGCATGACTTGCTCCTCAGATGGATCCAGAAACTATGCCCTGGTTTTATTTACTCTCTCTAAAAGGCACCTGCTCCTCCTGTCTCCCTCTTCAAACATTATGCCCCGAGTATCCATACGTTTGTAGTACTCACGTTGAAGGTCACTTCACAACTACTCAAAAGCCCCCTCGCCCCCCGTCAGCCTCTGTGATGCATACACACACACATAGGTCTTTAAGATCATGAGAGGTCTTGAACAAGTAGATGTGACTCGGTTATTTACACTTTTGAATAATAGAAGGACTAGGGGGCATTCCATGAAGTTAGCAAGTAGCACATTTAAGACTAATCAGAGAAAATTCTTTTTCACTCAACGCACAATTAAACTCTGGAATTTGCTGCCAGAGGATGTGGTTAGTGCAGTTAGTGTAGCTGGGTTCAAAAAAGGTTTGGATAAGTTCTTGGAGGAGAAGTCCATTAATGGCTATTAATCAATTATACTTAGGGAATAGCCACTGCTATTAATTGCATCAGTAGCATGGGACCTTCTTAGTTTTTTGGGTAATTGCCAGGTTCTTGTGGCCTGGTTTTGGCCACTGTTGGAAACAGGATGCTGGGCTTGATGGACCCAGCATGGCAATTTCTTATGTTCTTACACACACTCACACGCAGTTAGCTCCAATCACTCTGTGATACACACATATTATGTTACTTAACCCCATTCAGCCTCTGTGACACAACTGCACAAGTGGCATAAACACACACTCCCAGTTATCCCCAGCCAGCACCTCTGACACCCACACATACATCCCCAGTCAGCCTCTGTGACGCACATGTACACACAGTTAACCTTATTCAGTCCCTGTGACCCACGTACACTCCCAGTTAACCTCAGTCAGCTCCTGTGACTCCAGCTAGACCCAGTGGCCCTTGCCCCCACTACTTCCACCATCAGAAATGCAGTACCATCCACTGAAAGGTTCCCCCAAAGAATGGAGGCAGACCTTGAATGAAACAGGCGGATAGACCTGCAAAATAAAAGTTAAGAGATGGCAAACGTATGGGCAAAGGCATCAATTCCCCAGTTAGCCCCCCACACCCTCTGCTGCTTCTCCTAACAAGCTGCCCTGTCCACTCACCAGGAGAAATCAGCTCACCAAACGCCGGTTGAAAAAGACAATGAAAGTTTGAATTTGGCATGTTAAATAGCAGGTTAAAAAGCACTCACGCGTTCTACAACTATCACTATAGCACTGTACAAACAACATGTAAGAGACAATCCCTGCTCAATAGAGCTTACAAGCTGATCACGACAAACGTACAGAGTAAAAGAGACTTGGGGAGTTTCATACGGTAAGGCAATGGTTAAAATTAGTTAATGAGGCTGAAAGTGGACAATCAGGCTTCAGATTTAAAAGAAGCCTCAAAAAGGTGAGATTTTAGATGGGATTTAAACAAGGCGAGAGAGAGAGAGAAAGCATGATCCATCAGCTCAGAAAGTCTATTCCAAGCACTTGGTGCAGCCAAGTGGAAAGCATAGAGTCAGGAATTAGCAGTAGAGGAGATGAGCATGGATAGGAGGGACTTGTCTAGTGAGCGGAGTGCTTGAGGAGGGGTGTAGAAAGGGTCAAGAGAGGAGAGGTAGTGAGGAGCTGCAGAGTGAGTAAGAGGAGCTTGAACCTTGTATGGGAACAGATAGGGAGCCAATGCAGTGACTTTAGAAGATGAGTAATATGGGTGTAGAGAGAAAGCTCGCTGGGAGACCTGTGAGGAGCAGACTGCAATAGTCTAAGCAGGAGGAGATGAAAGGAAGGGATGGATTTTTGTGATGTTATAGAGAAAGAAGCCGCATATTTTAGCAGAGTTTTGGATGTATGTAGAGAAGGCGAGAAGAGTGATGATGACTCCTAGGTTACAGGCTGAGGGGATGGGGAGGATGACCATGTTATCCACAGAAATAAAGATGCCGGGTACACATACATTCATAAAATAACAAAGTATGCATGCGCATCCAAATCATACCGCAAACACACCCACTTTGTTCATACTTTCCTGCACAACTGCGCGTGCACTCTGCCTGTTTTTAAAATCGCTTATGTACTCAAAAGTCAAACGTACGTGGATGCCAGGCATTTTAATGTGTGAAATCTCCTTGAACATGTACTCCATAGGTTTGATGAGCTCATAGATACATGTAAAATAATATAGAGGCAGATATACGATTTATGGGGTAATTCTGTAAGAACCCTCATAAATTAGAAGGCAAATACGGGCCTAGGTTACACTGATTTTTAACGGGAAAGCACTTTTCCCTTTTAAAATGTATTCCACCAAAACTACAATACCTGCACACAATCTCACCTGCTAAATTGTTCACAGGCTCAGCGCCACCAGGTGTGCAAATCATGCAATTGCACAGGGCGTCACACCCAGAGGGGAAGTGTCGGGAGCAGGGACTCTGGTGGACTCCATCCCACCGGCGGTGGAAGAAATGGAGGCCCATGATGCCGCTGGTGGACCTGATCCCCACTGGCAGCAGAAAAAGCAAGAGGCCACAGCAGAAGAAATCCGTCCGGCAACTCCTCCTCACGTGCTGGCCCCTCGGTAGTCAACACTCACGGTGCTAGCACTTCCTGTGTTCTCATCTGGGATGCATGAGATGAGAATACAGGAAGTGCTAGCACCATCAGTGTTCAATTACCTCGGGGCCAGCACATGACGAGGAACTGCAGAATGACTCCTCTCCACAAAGAAAAAGGTACAGGCTGGCAGGACCTGACTGCCTGGTCTGCATGTCTGTGTGAGTGAAAAGGTGTGTATGTGTGTGTGAATGGGAAGCTGCCTGGGATGAGTGGATGTGTGAATAAGAGCCTGCCTGGGATGTGTGTGTGTGTGTGTGTGTGAATGGGAGACTGGGATGAGTGGGTGTGTGAATAGGAGCCTGCCTGGGATGTGTGTGTGTGTGTCTGAAGGGGAGGCTGTCTGGGATGAGTGGGTGTGTGAATAGGAGCCTGCCTGGGATGAGCGGGTGTGTGAATAGGAGCCTGCCTGGGATGAGCGGGTGTGTGAATGGGAGGCTATCTGTGATAGGTGTGTGTGTGTCTGTGTGTGAATGAGAGGCTGCCTCAGATGAGTGGGTATGAATGGGAGGCTGCCTGGGATATGTGAGTGTGAGTGTGTGTGTGTGTGTGTGTGTGTATGAATGGGAGCCTGCCTGGAATGAGTGGGTGTGTGAATGGGAGCCTGCCTGGGTTGCATATGTGTGTATGTGTCTTACCCATCCCACACCCATCCCATTCTGCCTGGGATGGGTGTGGGATGGGTAAGTGTATGAATGGGAGCCTGCCTGGGTTGCATATGTGTGTGAATAGGAGCCTGCCTGGGTTGCATATGTGTGTATGTGTGTGAATGGGAGCCTGCCTGGGATGGTTGGGTTTATGAATGGGAGCCTGCCTGGGTTACATATGAGTGTTTGTGAATGGGAGCCTGCAGGGAATGGGTGTGTGTGTGTGAATGGGAGCCTGCCTAGGATGGGTAGGGGTGTGCGTGTGTGTGTGTGTGGTGTATCTCTACATGCATGCATGGCAGCCTTCCTGGGATGGACAGAGAGCATGTGTGTGTGAGAATGAGAGCCTGCCTGGGGTGTGTGGGTATAAATGGGAGCTTGTCTGGGGTGTGTATGTGTGTGTATGTGAGAGAGAATAGGAGCTGCCTGGGTTGTATGTGTGAGAGAGAGAATGGTGCTGCCAGCAGCTGAAATGAAGATGAGGGCCTGACACTGCTGGTAGATCCCAACCAAAGAAGAGCTGGAGACACCTGTGGGTTTGTCTGAGAGGGAGTGTATGTGTGTTTGAGCTTGTGTGCGTATGTATATAAGAAAGTTAGTGCATCCCACTCCCTCTTGTCCACAACAATCTCAGGGTGACTGGAAATCAAAGTTTCCGGTATGGAGAGTGTGAATTTTTAAAATGCTTTTCAGTTTTATTTTTCAGGTGTTATTTGCTGTGTCTGCTGTTTTGAAATATTTTACTGGTGTTTGGAACATTTAAAAAAAAACTTGTATATGAGTTTTTAATTATTTGATCTTTTATTCATCTGCTTTCTTGAAATAATATTATTAGTATATTTTTGGTATTATGATTATGTATTTATTTTATTTCTTGATTTTATTGTTTGATGTTTGAGGAATGGCAATGGTTCTGTTTTTTCATTGTTGCACTGCATAGAGAGTATGGCGAGAGTTTTTGTCTGCGCGTTTGTATTTCTACTTTATGGTTGCTCTATTCTGTATTTGATGAGGTGTATGCTCTGCATGTGTGACTCAGGTGAGGCATTTTCCTAACAGGAAGTGTAATAGTGTATTTGGGCTTTCAGAGGGTGAAGCCCACACCCAGACCACATCACAATAGGCCTAATACCACATGGATTCCACGTGCCTTTTTTGCAAGGATTTCTGGTTTGCATCACAGCAGTGCATGTAGATATAATGTAAGGGATATTTTTATCTCAGAATACTGTACTTTGATATTATTTCATGTAAAATATAAATGCATAACTCTTAACTGTGTATATGGAATGTTGTGGGGGACGTTGTGCAAGGCTATAAGATCCATCTGGGGCACATAATACCCTTGCACCAGCCATGGGTTCGGGGGGGGTGGGAAGGGGTAATGGTGTCAGGTTAAGTTTTTATGGCTGAAGGGAGCTGGGTGTTTTTTTGGTGAGCCTGCAACAGAGAATGAATGACCGGGGGAGGAGGGGGCAGCACAATAATTGTTTGCACAGGGCAGCAAAAAAGCTACCGCCGGCCCGTGATGGTTCACAGACATTTTTTTTTACATTTCTAAAATGCAAATGTATGCGCATAAGTGTAAACCCCTCCTCAGTCTCACCTCTGGGAATGCCTGAGCTCAGTCCAAGTAAATTTATGTGTGAACATGACATGCGCACGTAAGCTTACCCGCCTATCAGGCGGGCAATTTTGTAAAAAGTCATTTTTGAGCATAAAACACTGTTTATAACCACTGAAGTCCCTTTAATAATTACCCTCCCTAAGAAGCAGTAGATACTACCTTTAACGGAACATATAGGGGTGACCACAGCACAGCAGCTACTACTCTTAACAAATATATTATTACCCATATACTGTAGAGTGAATGGCATAGATCTATTTCTACTATGAGGTCCCTATTCAGCCATTGCATAGCTCTGCTAGTTGAGCTGGTTATACATAACTAGTGCTGTATATTCAGCGGCACAGCCGGATAACTCAAGCCCCTGAACACCCCTTTAGCTGGATAAGGTGCTGAATATGCTGATTTTGACATTTAGAGTGACAACTTCTGAGTTGTCCATCTAAATGGCTTTTGATTATGGACCTCATAGAGTACAAAAGCACTATAGCAGTGATTCAGTCTGTTCAGAGACACGATAACTTCTGTTGTACAGAAGCAGTTGGCTCAGACGCGAAGGGGGAAGGTCCACCATAGTGCCACAAGTTACCCTGTTGAAAATGACTGGAAGTTGATGAGGTAGCATTTCCAGTAGAGTAAGGCCGAAATCGCTAGCAAGTCTATAGAAAATCATGGGGTTTGCTTCATCCCCTGTTGTTGCTATTGTTGGATTTTTAACCTATCATCTCACAATAACCAACTTATAATTACATTCTGTGCTTTGCTTTTTATTGGAGCTTATGCAATCTGAACAGGGAGAGAATTTAAACGGGTTGGCCTTTGTAAGTTCTGTTTTCTGATGTGACATGACCAGACAAAACAGAGGCCGGAAAGCAACTGTGCGCTGTTAGGAGGAGGATCCGGTCAATTGAATGTGAACTTGGAGAGAAACTCACTTAGCACTTCTGGTCATGCCTGCTTGAACAGAATTAATGTGGCGTGGTAAAATTAATGGCAGTTTATTGGAGCAATTGTGTCAGCGACAAATGAGCTGCCTGAACAAGTAAATTATAGTTTTCATTAAATGCAGCCAATAGAGTGAGTTTTCATTTGGCTTATTGTTAAAAGTAATTGGTTCAGAGGTAAAGGTTACTCTAAATCATCATTAAAAACTATGTAATGGAAATTATGTAAACTATATGGAAAATAAGTGATGCACTAACTTGACATTCATTTTTAAGTATATAATTTAATAATTGATAAAATTGTCATTTTTGTTTTTCTTCGAAATATACCAGATCAACTATATTTCAAGCCAAAAGCAGTGGGAGAAAAAGAGACATTGCAAAATCAGCTTAACATTCTTGTTGGCCTAGAATAAACTATAAACTAAAGGAGGCAAGCCTCACAAGTTTAAATCAAGAAAAAGAGTTCTACAGTCATGATAAGATGGGACGTAAAGTGTGAAGAAAAAATGTGTAATATAAATTCATCCTGGGGGGTTAGTAGAGTTGGTCTGAATAAAAGGAGTAAACAGGGCTGGATTTAAGATTATGGTGCCCACGGAGAGTGGGGTTTGCCCCCCAAAACTGGAGTGCAGCAGGAAGAGTCCTAGTTTTTGGCTGCCTTTAGATCTTGGCACCTTTATTTAGGTTTTTATATTCTGCTTTTTGGCACATAAAAGCAGATTATGTGCAGGTACTATGGATATTTCCCTCTCCTCACAGGGTCTGTAATCTAATTTTGTACTTGTGGCGATGGAGGGTAAAGTGACTTGCTCAAGGTCATAAGGAGTGGGATTTGAACCCTGGTTTCCCCGGGTTGTAGCCCACTGCTCTAACCACTAGCCTGCTACTCCTATGTTGCCCGTCCCTAACTCCAGGCCTGGGTGTGAGCTGGTCTGGATCCCGAAACAAATCTCATTTCTAAATTTGTAATGGCCTGATAGCGCCTCCTCTGCTGCTCTTACTTTCGGTGACTGGCCAGAATAAGATGTTTTCCCAAGAAAAAGTTAAAGTTGTCTAGATGTGTATTGTGATCCAAACTAGATTAAAGTAAATAACAAAAATCCGAATTCCCCCCCCCCCCCCCCTGCCTTTTATTAGACAAATAAAATAAATGCACTGTTTGAACTTTTTGGGGGGAGGTCAGAGAGATCCTAGACGGGCACTAACACGGAGCTCCAAGCCACGCGCAGAGGCTGTGTTTTTATATTTTCTCCGATTATATTTACCTGCAAAATAATGAAACAAAGGAGAAGTGAGGGAGCCCCCTAGCTCGCTTATTGTCAGCGCAGACCTCTGTGGGCCGTCTCGTGCACCGTAGGGGCTAGCAGTGAGGTTTGTGGCAGGAGCAGCCTCTCTCGGTTGCAACAGGAAACATCTCTAAGCCCTGGTGCTTGTGCCTCCTGCACCAGACTGCGGGCAGATCGCAGTTTCGTCTGATATGCTGGTACATAATGGTGTTGTGCATGGCAGCACATAATCCATTGTGAGTAATGGGAGAGCCATCAGCAGGGTTGCATGAAGAGAGTGGAGTGTATCTTGGGGAACCAGTCAGCGAGTTAAGCTTTGCCAGTTACTCCCTTATTTATTTATTTAAAAAGGTACTCATAGGAACAGCAGATAAAGACCAATACGGTCCATCTGGTCTGCCCAGCAAGCTGGGGTAGTAGCAACTGCCACTGCGTGCAGGCTGTCCTCAGTACTGCTTTATCCAGTATCCTGTCCATAGTGGATTACAGTTTATTTATTTAAAAAATGTAATAAAATATACGTAAGTTTAAACGACAAACAGCTTAAAAAAATAAAGGAAAACCAATAATGACATTCTTCCTAAAACAATCAACAGAAAAATCCTACAAACGAGCAAAGAATAAAATTAAGGTTCTTGCTCAAAGGCCTAGAAAAACAATAACCCTTTGATCTTCTTTCTAAAACTCAAATATCAATATTAGTTCCCTCAAGGGTCCTCCTACCTTTCCCATGCCTAAGCACAAAGCTCTGTCATAAGCTAAATGGTCAGCAATCCTAGTATGGTCGTTGCCTCCTAGGTCCCCTGTGTAGCCTCAGACAGACTGGACAATGTGAGCACCTGCATTTCCACTAGGTTTTCTAGTCACTTCTGTATTTGCAGCCTGCCAGACAGCTGGAGATACTCAGGAGTGGAAGACTGTAGTCATAAAACCACCATTCAACAGTGGAGTTCTATCACTTTAACCTACTTACAGTGGTCCATATCTAAATGTTCCCAAGATATTGTAGGATCATCAGCAGGTATTTTTGGAAGAGTATACTGGCAAGTTAGTGAGAGGGACCCTCAAATCTGCCCCTTATTAGTGTAAGAGCCCTGTAGTTTGGATCTGTTATGAAGGTCAGTGTAAGTAAGGAGGTGTGACACCCCAGTTGGATAGAACTCCTGCACCTATATGATGCAGCGGGGAGTATCTGAGGAGCCCCAAGAGATTGTAGTTGGAGTGGGAGCCAATCTGCAAACCAGAGACTGAGGGTGCCCACTCTCCACAAAGAGGTGCCATTGGGTTTTTCCTTTCACAGGGAAAGTACCAGGAGTTGGACCTTCTCACCACTGAGGAGTGTCTGGAAAAGAATTCCTATCCAGAAAAGGGGATTTGGGTCCAAGGTTGGGGTTACCAGTACTTCCAGGAAGGAGAAATTCATGGGTTTTAACAGAGAGGATCCTGAGAAATCTGAAGAGCAGAAGTAGTCAGGAAGCTGAGGTGTATGAAATTCCTCAATGGACTTGGGAGAGGTTCTTTAGTGAAGTGTTCACTAAGGCGGGATTTTGGTGGTGGGAGTCCTAAGGAGATTCTGGTTGAAAGAGGAGTCTGCCAGAAGCTCATTAGAGTGGGAGAAGCTGCTGAGAGATAACAGAATAGAGTTGTCTTCAAAGCAGGAGTTGGGAAGATCTGAGGCTTAATCCCAAGAGCTGACTTGTTTAGGAAGGCAGGTGAATTGCTGCTGAAAGTGACATTTAAATTTTGTGCAGTTTTGGACTTTTTTTTCACTTCTTTTGGACTTTGCATTACCTGCCATCTATGCCAGTAAAGAGTTTTATTGTTGAGCAATAGTCCCAGTGTGTGAATGGTGTTTTGTTTTTTTACTTAGGCTGGGCCGATGAGCAGAGAAAGGGCCTTGAAAGAGGCTTCTTTCCCTCTTGTGCAGTAAGCCCAGGAGGTCATGGAGCCTGCTCTTGCCATGAGCCTCCCCGTGATCCCCTGTTCCCAGGACTGGACTGATACAATGGTTACATTAGCCTAGAGCATCAGTCTGGGCAATTACAGGCTTCTAATGCAATCAAGATTGATTTATGTATTCATATTAAAATGTTTATATTCTGCCTATATCGACAGACATTGATCTACAGTAAGAACCCAAAGCACTGAAAAAGAGGCAAAACATAATAAGCTCATTAAAACAAACTAGATGGAACAAATCCATATGAATGAACTCATTATTTCTAATAGAATAACATCATCAAACTCAGTAAGTTAAAATCAGGTGTTGAATAGGTTAGGCCCTCGCGGAGCGAGTACCTGGTTCCAGGGAAAGCTTTGAGCGAGAGAAGATAACTCACTGGTATAGAAGGCAGCGATGACTTCAGGCAGAATGAGTATTCAGCAACCAGTCCAGGAACATGGGCCCTCGAGGAGCGCGTGCCGGTTTCTGACTGTGACCTGAAAAACAAAGAGAGAGCGAGGCCCCCGAGGAGCAGGTACCCCTGGTAAGTCCGAGGAGGCAGAGTAGCTTAGGTAGTGTAATCCTTGCTAACTCGATTAGTTAGCGATTTCTAAGACCTTATATATCTGGCACTGATCACGTCATATCAGGGGAACGCCCCTGAGGTTCGCGCCACTGCTGCTCGTACATCAGTCGGGGCCGCACGCACGCCCTTAGGCCCTTGTGAATCATGGCAGATCGCAGCGTCGAGCCGCTCCAGGGACACCGGTGGAAGACGGCAGAGAGACGCCGCGGCAGCCAACCTTCCATTTGAGCAAGAGGGAGTCACCAAAGAGTTGAGGAGGGCGGAGTGGGAGATGTCAAGCAGCGACAGTTGCAACATTACCCCCCTTCAAAGATTGATTTCCTCTTCGGGAACCAGGCTTGGGTTTTGAAGGATGCGCGAGGTGGAACTAACGAAGCATCTCTTTGTCCAGGATATTGGCTGAGGCTCCCAAGAGTTTTCTTCGGGACCAAAATCTTCCCACTTCAGAAGGTATTCAAAAGTATTGCCTCTCTTACGAACATCTAGGACCTCTTTGACTTTGAATTCTAAGTCGTCTTCTGCATTGTTGACAGGTAGATTTGAGGTTTGGAAGAAAATTTGCTGAGTATGAGTAGTTTCAGATGAAACATGGAAGGCGTTATGAATATCAGCAGCAGTGGATGAGCTGTCGGGACGTCACTGAGCTTCAGTGGAAGTAGCGATGTTGGGGAATGTCCATAGACCACTTCAAAAGATGATAATCCAGTAGTGGATCTTCCAGCTTGATGGAGGGACTCCTCACGTCTTCCACTAGATGTCTGAGATTGAAGTTGCCTTCTGCCTCTGGGTACATTGGGGCAAGAGTCTGAACCGTGACCAGTCCGTGAGTCCAAGAAACTGGAAGAGAAGGCCTCTTTTTCAGTGCTTTGTGTTCTTACTGTAGATGAATGTCTTTCGATATAGGCAGAATATAAACATTTTAAAATGAAAACATAAATCAATCTTGGTTGCATTAGAAGCCTGTAATTGCCCAGACTGATGTTCTAGGCTAATGTAACCATTGTATCAGTCCAGTCCTGGGAACAGGGGATCACGGGGAGGGCGGTATGGCCTAAGAACAGTCCTCCTGCAGGACTTAGGCCCATCCGTTCTCTGGATGAATGGAGCATGTAGATACATTATGGCCGGGCTGACCACAGTACGTGCAAAGACCGCGCTTCTTCCGAAGTCTTCTCTCTTTGGAAGTTAAATGTCCATGACCAAGTTGCATCGGTTCATCCTTCTCAGCAGCAAGAATTACTGGAACCATCCGAGGTGCAGAAATGGCACTAGCCTGTTTCAACCCAGGTAGCACCTTAGGCCGGAGTTCCTTCACCTTGTCCCGGAGCCAGTGATCAATCCGAGTGGCTAAGGCTACTAATTCGTCCAGCGAGTCAGATGTTTCGCAAGCAGCCAGCTCGTGAATTAAACGGGTATCCAGGCCTCTGCAAAAGAGTGTCTTGAGACATTTGGGGTCCCAGAGAAGTTCTGCCGCAAGAGTTTTGAACTCGATAGCAAATTCAGCCAATGATCTGCTGCCTTGCTTCAATTCCACCAAAGCAGAACCAGCTACAGCAGTACGAGCAGGGTCGTTGAAAACAGATTTAAACAAGTCCATAAATCCTTCTATGTCCTGCAAAATGGGGTCCTTGTGCTCCCACAAGGTAGATGCCCAAGACAAAGCCCTATCATCCAGGTATGAAAGGATGTAGGTGGTCTTGGAAAGAGCCATTGGAAATAAAGATGGCTGTAAGGTAAAGTGCATGCAGCACTGGTTTAAGAAGCCCCGGGCCATCTGAATTTCACCGGAAAAGCGGATAGGAGCCGCTAATGGTACAGCAGTTTTAAAGTTACCTCCTGTAACTGACCTTCTTGGTTGGAAGCTGTGCCTTGAATGTTCTGTGTGTGTAGCTGATGAAACGCTGAAGTAAGTTTCTCCAAGGCGTCTTGCTGCTCCACAATGCGCTGGGCCAGGCCTAGTATGGCCTGCAGAGCACTGAGTTATGCCGGATCCATGGAGTTAGCAATCTATTGGTGTTTGAGGTAGTTGTTGGTGGATCCTTGGGCCGGTGGCAGATGATGTCATCTCAGGGGAACGCCCCTGAGGTTTGCGCCACTGCTGGTACATCAGTCGGGACCGTGCCGCGTGCGCGCCCTTAGGCCCTTGTGAATCATGGCGGATTACAGCGTCAAGCCGCTCCAGGGACACCAGAGGAAGACGGCAGAGAGACGCCGCGGCAGCCAACCTTCCACTTGAGCAAGAGGGAGTCGCTAAAGAGGTGAGGAGGGCGGAGTGGAGACGTCGAGCAGCGACGGTCGCAATAATTTTCATACTGCAGGTGGGCATCTTTTATCATCAGCTGAGTAGAATGTGCACATTGGGATGTAGTGAATTAACAAATCAGTAAACTACTAAGGTGTTTCAAGCCTGAGAACTTTGAAAGTTAACATAATTGTCTTACAATTTACTCTCTACATTATCGGTAACCAATGTAGCTGCAGTAATTTCGGAGAGATATGCTCTCTTGAGATAGAGTAAGAGTCTATCCGATCTGTGGCATTTTGTTATATCTGTGGCATTTTGTTATATCTGCAGTATCTACAGCTGATATTTAGGAAGCCCAACAAAAAGGTTGTTACAATAATCAGTAAAAATCAAAATAAAAGTTTGAACTAAGACGCGAAAGCCTTCTGTAGATAAAATATATTTAAGTTGCTGGATCAGTCTAAACTTATCAAAAACAGCTTTCAAAGTGATTCTAATAGGAGATTTTAAAATCAGATGAGTGTCTATTACAACTCCTAAGCCTCAAACTTCAGTGGAAAATAAAATAGGGATGCCGATTACTTGCATGGTAGACAAGGTTTGCAACAGTTCTGCCCAACTAAGCCAGAGACCTTCTGTTTCTAAAATGTTTAGGACAAGTTTGTTCTGTTGCAACCAGTTATTTACTTCCTGAGTACAGGAAGAAGCAAGCACATCATGGGGCGGATTTCAGAGCCCTGCTCGCGTAAATCCGCCCAAAACCGGGCGGATTTATGCGAGCAGGGCCCTGCGCGCCGGGAAGCCTATTTTACATAGGCCTCCCGGCGCGCGCAGAGCCCCGGGACTCGCGTAAGTCCCGGGGTTCTCCGAGGGGGGCGTGTCGGGGGCGGGCCCGGTCGTCGCAGCGTTTCGGGGGCGTGGCTGCGGTCCGGGGGCGTGGCCGCGCCCTCCGTACCCGCCCCCAGGTCGCGGCCCGGCGCGCAGGAGGCCCGCTGGCGCGCGGGGATTTACGCCTCCCTCCGGGAGGCGTAAATCCCCCAACAAAGGTAAGGGGGGGGTGTAGACAGGGCCGGGCGGGTGGGTTAGGTAGAGAAAGGGAGGGGAAGGTGAGGGGAGGGTGTTAGAGGATTCCCTCCGAGGCCGCTCCGATTTCGGAGCGGCCTCGGAGGGAACGGGGGTAGGCTGCGCGGCTCGGTGCGCGCCGGCTATACAAAATGATAGCCTTGCGCACGCCGATCCAGGTTTTTTAGTAGATACGCGCGGCTCCGCGCTTATCTACTAAAATCCAGCGTACTTTTGTTTGCGCCTGGAGCGCAAACAAAAGTAGGCTATTCGCGCGCCTTTTAAAATCCGCCCCCATGAGCAGAAGCCATAAAGCCTCCAACTGGGAAAAGCAGTTGAATGTCATCTGCATGGATTCTAAGTTGTACACCAGAGGATTTCACAAGGATTCACAACCGTTATAGATAAATATTAAAAAGGACAAATGATTCCAGCTGCTAAAAATGTCCATAAAGCTTTTCACTCACCAGCTCTAATTTGAGATTTTGCAAAAAAGGTTCTAATTAATGCAAAACACCAGCACCTGTTCCAAAGTTGCACGGTCAATCTAACAAAATGGAGTAATTGATCGTATTGAAGGCAGTTCATATATCTAAAAGTCTCAAAACAGCAGCCCCTCCGCCATGTAAATTGCAAAGCAGAGTCTGTAAAAGATATGAAGCGTTTCCATGCTGTTCCCCTTCTAGAATCCATATTGTTATGTATTTAAAATATTGTTCTCTTCCAAAAAGTTATCTAGTCTTAACAAGACTTTTTCATTATTCACCTTAAACTGGAACTGCTGGAAAATCAAGTGAGGCATTTGAATTTGCAAGTTTTATACCTACAAGTCCTGACACCTTGCCTCTGCTGAATATGTTTAACAAGTATTTCACAGAGATCCTTAAAATTCCAAAAGATGTGATTCCTCCTACCAGCAGAGTCGACCATCTGCCTTCTCATAGGAAATTGTGCAAGGGGAAAAACCATGTGGTTTAGACCTTATTGGGTTATTAGAAAGATGTGCTGTGGAGGAAATTAGTAGATCTATTTTCTTGGTGACTTTTCCTTTTGAGCAGGTCCGTAGTTCAATTCTGTGCCCTTTCTCATTGTTATAAACAGGTTCTTTTCTATGCATATAGAATCTGAGTATTTAAAGATGAAAGAAATGTCTGTCTATGTATGCCATTGGGTTGTTTTTCTTGGTGCTTGAAATATGCCCTCCTTTTTCTTGCACGTATTTAATTGTTTGACAATACTAGATATATTTTCTGTGAACCCTCGGATTTGAGAATTCTAAAGTATTGTCTGATATGGGCATGAGGATTTTTGGACTTTGCATTGTATAACTAGGATAGGCAACATATTGAGTTTACACTAAATATTATGGTATGGTCACTCTCCACACAACTTAGCTTGAGCTCGATAAATGGATGCAGGAGGATCTTGCAAGTCTGGAAGACTGGGCTTCCAAATAGCAGATGAAATTTAACGTGGACAAGGGCAAGGTGATGCATACAGGGAAAAATAACCCTTGCTGAAGTTATACAATGTTAGGTTCTATCTTAGGAGTTACCACCCAGGAAAGAGATCTAGGCGTCAAAGTGGATAAATCATTGAAATCGTCGGCCCAGTATGCTGTGGTGATCAAAAAAGCAAACAATGTTAGGAATTATTAGGAAGGGAATGGGAAATAAAACAGAGAATATCATAATGCCTCTGTATCTCTCCATGGTAAGACCGCACCTTGAATTCTGTGTGCAGTTCTGGTCGCCACATCTCAAAAAGGATATAGCTGCACTGAAGAAAGTGCAGAGAAAGGTGACCAAAATGATAAGGGGCATGGAATGGTTTCCCTATGAGGAAAGGCTGAAGAAGTTAGGGCTGTTCAGTTTGAAGAAGACTGAGGGGGATATGATAGAAGTCTACAAAATCATGAAAGGACTTGAACAAGTTAATGTAAATCGGTTATTTATGCTCTCAGATTATAAAAGGACCAGGGGGGCACTCCATGAAGTTAGCAAGTAGCTCATTTAAAACAAATCAAAGAAAATTATTTTTCACTCAGCACATAGTTAAGCTCAAATTCATCGCCTGAGGAAATGGTTACAGCAGTTAGTGTAATTGGGTTTAAAAAAGGTTTGGATAATTTCCTATAGGATAAATCCATAAACTGATATGATGGTAATTAATAAGTAATAGTAGCTTGTGATCTATCTAATGTTTGGGATCTTGCCAGGTACTAATGTTTGGTATCTAATGTTTGGGATCTTGCCAGGTACTTGCCAGGTACATCAAGCCCAGTATCCTGTTGGAAACAGGATACTGGGCTTGATGAACCCCATGGTCTGACCCAGTATGGCATATCTTACGTTCTTATGTAATGCCTGCTAGGACTTGGTGTTAACATGAGACTTTTTTATTTCCAGAGCTGAAGCTAAATAGCTTGACCATGCTAAACTGAGCACGCTCTGTTTTGTTTTCCACCTAATTACTCCTGCAGGCTTCTAAGGAGTATACAGCTAAACATAGGGGTTACCCCCATGTTTCCCTTAAGGGTAGTAACTGCCACTCCGTGCAGGTTACCCCCATGTTTCTCTTAAAGGTAGTAACTGCTGCTTTGTGCCGGTTTAGCTTTTGTATTTATTCCCATCCTCTAGCCTTTAGGGATCCACAGTGTTTATCCCACGCCCCTTTGAAATCCTTCACAGTTTTAGTCTTCACCACTTCCTCTGGAAGGGCATTCCAGGCATCCACCACCCTCTCGGTGAAGAAATACCTCCTGACATTGGTTCTAAGTCTTCCTCCCTGGAGTTTCAAATCGTGACCCATAGTTCTACTAAATTGTTTCCAATGGAAAAGGTTTGTTGACGACCATGGATCATTAAAACCTTTCAAGTATCTGAAGGTCTGTATCTTATTTATTTATTTATTTAAATTCTTTTATATACCGAAGAATAGCAATCTGCCTTCTCTCCGGTTTACAGTATAACAACTTGATACAGGTAAAGAACTTGATACAGACAACGAACAATAAAAAGGGTATCATGTTAACTAGATATAACGGAAACATTGTAGAAAGATTTGAGGGAAACCAATCTAACAATCTAACTATCTAACTATCACCCCTGCTCCTCCTCTCCTCCAGGGTGTACATATTTAGGTTCTTCAACCTCTCCTCATAAGGCATTCAATGGAGACCAGCCACCATTTTGGTCGCCCTTCTCTGGACGGCCTCCATCCTGTCTCTGTCTCCTTTGAGATACAGCCTTACTAGTTTCATGGAGTGCCCCCTAGTCCTAGTGTTGTTTGAAAGAGTAAGAACATAAGAACATACCATACTGGGTCAGACCAAGGGTCCATCAAGGCCAGCATCCTGTTCCCTGTTTACCTGTTCCACCCCACTCATGATTTTATAAATTTCAGTCATTTCCCTTCTCACTTATCTCTCTTCCAAGCTAAAGAGCCCTAATCTGTTTAGCTTTTCTCCATAAGGAAGCTTTTCCATCCCCTTTATTTATTTATGTATTTATTTATTTTTAAAAAGCCAATTACCCCCGAGCCTTACGTTAAGGGTAATAATAATTACAATCAAAATAAAGCAACTGTCAAACCCATAACAAAATTACTGCTAGTAATATTTTTATGTGGTGAGCAGCCTTCCTGATCATTCAGACAAATCTGCTTGAATGTACTTTGCTCTTGGCCTTGTCCGTAGAAGCAGTTATTTATTTATTTATTTATTTATTTCGGATTTTTATATACCGACATTCTGCCCTTTTTCCCTAATTTCTGTATCAGTACTGCAGACCATAAAAGTCGGGGCCCAGCATTGGTTGTATCTGAATCCAATTCCCCTTTTACGCGGTTTTAGTCGTGCTTACTAATATTTGTTCCAAGAGACGTGGTCTAACTGTTGCAAGGAGGTATGCAAACGTTTAATATGATTATCTGTATCTGGATATGACTATGGTGTTTCTTGTATTATGATGTTTATATCTCTTATAGTTCTATGCAGTGTTAATATTTTGCTGGTGTGTTTGTATTTTGTATTACGCCATGGTGTTTGATTTTAGAGAATAATTTTTACCCACAGATTTTAGCCAGATTTATGTACATAAAAACGCTTTGGCATAGACCCACCAAGGGCAGGAGTAACTTTGTGCATGTGGATTTATACGTTTTGAAAATTAACAGAAGAAAGTTCTTTTTTACTCAACGCACAATTAAACTCTGGAATTTGTTGCCAGAGGATGTGGTTAGTGCAGTTAGTGTAGCTGGGTTTAAAAAAGGATTGGATAAGTTCTTGGAGGAAAAGTCCATTAACTGCTATTAAGTTCACTTAGAGAATAGCCACTGACATTAGCAATGGTTACATGGAATAGACTTAGTGTTTGGGTACTTGCCAGGTTCTTGTGGCCTGGATTGGCCACTGTTGGAAACAGGATGCTGCGTCAGTATGGCATGTTCTTATGAGTAGATGTGAATCGGTTATTTACACTTTCAGATAATAGTAGGACTAGGGGGCACTCCATGAAGTTAGCATGGGGCACATTTAAGACTAATCGGAGAAAATTCTTTTTCACTCAATGCACAATAAAGCTCTGGAATTTGTTGCCAGAGGATGTGGTTAGTGCAATTAGTGTAGCTGGGTTTGAAAAAGGTTTGGATAAGTTCTTGGAGGAGAAGTCCATTAACAGCTATTAATCAAGTTGACTTAGGGAATTTATTTATTTATTTAATTCTTTTCTATACCGATATTCATGACACATGTCATAGCACGTCGGTTTACATCAAACATGGGGAATTAACATTAACAGTGATCATAGCTAGAGAGCTACTGATAAGAGTTAAGGGAAGAGGTAAGTTACAATGAACGGGGTTACTGGAACTTGGAGGTTAAAGAGAGTTTGGAGAGAAGAACAGTTAAGTGACGGTATAAATATATGGAAACACAACAGTAAGAGGAACAGATTAATGATATATGTTATCATAATAGAATATACAAAATAAATATGTGGAACACAATATATAGAATGAAGAATATAACGTTACAGTTTAAATGGTTATGGATAGGCTTGTTTGAAAAACCATGTCTTTAGTTTTTTTTTAATCAGGGTTATTAGGTGGACATGTGATTTATTTTTACACGCCTAAAATACAGATGCATATACTTTCATAAAATAGGTAGAGAAAGTAAGCATTTTCTGACATTGCAAAATATGCATTTACTATAACATATGTGCATACTTTTAGGGCAGAAATACACAGTATTTTATAAACTGTGCAGCACTTGTGATACAGTTGAAAAAATAATTTCCTAAATCTCTCCACGTCTGCTTACACATGCAAATTGTGTACTGCAGACAACTTTGAAAGTTAAGCTCCTGATGCTTATTTCTGGGCAGGATGACTGGAAAGGTGATGAGGATGTGAGCAAGCACATGGAGAAGGGAGATTCAGCTAATAATTCTATATGTGGATTTTTTAAATAAGATCCCTTCATCAGGATGCACTGTCCAGTCCTCACTGCCCCTGGGAATGCATGTTGGGTGTTTTTGGCTGGGAGAACAGTTATGGTGGATATTATCATGGCACCCTGAACCCAGAAGGTCCCATTGATCAAGGAACTGAAGAAGGAAGAGTGTGCGCTTTAGAAAAGCAACTTTTAAAGACCAAAAAATAGAAAAATCTGGAAATAAATCAGGAAATGGCTCTGGAAAAGATCATGAGTTTTCGGGAAAAGGGTTGAAAATGGAGACAAAGAACTTTGGGGAATTTTTTGTGCTGAGTAAATTAAAAAGAAATTAAAAATTGAAACGATTTGATGGAGCTGGTACAAAGGAGCACAACATATGTTCAGAGAGGGTATGAATGAGCAGAATATTAAGAAGCCCAGACTCCACCCCTCACAAGCCATCTGTAAAAAGCAGCCTTCCATGAGAAGGGAGAAGACATTGTGGAGCAAATTGCTGCCTGGAGGAGAGGAACTTGCCACCATAGTCATCTGCCTGCAGATGGTAGCCTTCATGCGCCTCTAGACACTGCCAGGCTGAGCTGATGCCAGGGACTCACTCTACCCCTCCCACTGATGTAATCTCAGGCCATCCATAAAAGGCAGACTTCTGCAGCGACAGGACACCTCTGAGGGGGTGACCCAAAGAGGAGTCATTCCTTGGGGAGCTTCTTAGGAAGCTAATTAGGAGCTCCTGGGGTATGTTTTATGGCGCTATGTGGAATGTGTTTTAGCCTGATACGGTTTATAAGGGGATTGAAAGGCTTAAATAGCATGTGATTGTGTTATCGTTTAGGAATTGTAGGGAGCATTTGCGCCAAGCAAATTCTGAGTGAAGAGACTTGGGAGGACGGGTGCATTATAAATTTGGGATGTACTGTATATTTTTAATTGATAGTTTTATGTGTATCGTACATTTAAATATTTTTATGCTGATGTTATTTATTTATTATGTATTTTAATTGATTTATTGATATATTTGTGTATTGATGAACTTCATGATTTATTGATGTATTATGATTTATGATGTATTATGTTTTGTTATAATCTGTATACCAACAAGCTAAGGTAAAGTCCAAATAGGAAAAGAATATTGCGAACCTGAAACTCACGCACTTTAAAATATAATAAACTGCTAGTCTAGAATCAATCCCACCACTTCTAAAATGCTTAGTTATGTTAGACTTCTTCAAGATCTAATAAGGACCATCATAGATAAAAACCCAGCTTATTGGCTCGATGCTCACAGCTTGGGCACACAAATTATAATCATAAAATGTATTTAGCTGATGCATAGTCAGTTACGAGACCCGTAATCTGACTAAGTACTTTTTTATATGCTCATTTAAAAAAACACATAAACAGTCAAATTTAGAACCTATGACTATAATCTATGGACCCAAGCTGTGAGCACTGAGCCAATAAGATGGGTTTTTATCTGTGATGGTCCTCATTACTTCTTGCAAAAGGCTAATATAACTAAGCATTTTAGAGGTGGTGGGACTGATTCCAGACTAGCAGTTTATTATATTCTAACATGTATTGAGTTCCAAGATTTTGGCTGTAGAAAGGCATACCCCTAACCAATAATAAAATATACTTAAGGATCTTATCGCATCTAAGTTATCATGGGATAAAAAGGAAAATATTTTCATGGATCAGGAATTGGTTGAAAGATGGAAAATAAAGGATAAAACCAGAAGGTTACATTTCACAGCAGAGGAATGTAGGCAGTGGTATCCCACAAGAATCAGTGCTGGAACAGCACAGATGAATTTATAAATAAAGAATCTGGAAAAGGGAGTAAACAGTGATGCGGAAATGTTTGCAGATAATACAATATTCCTGCAGATAATCAAACCTCAGACTGATAGCGAAGAGCTACTAATGGATCTCAGAAAGTTGAGTGGATGGGTGTTAAAGTGACAAATAAGCTTCAGCACAGATAAGGGCAGATTAATGCACATGAGAATAAAACATCCTAACATCTCATGCACATTAATGGTTGTTACTACTCAAAAAGTAGATATTACATTGTGGATAGTGCTCTACAAATATTCAATTATGCAGGAACAGTAAAAAAAAAAAATATAAGGTTAATAAAAAATCAGTTTCTAAAAAGAGCTATTATAATGTTAAAATACTACGAAGGATAGTGGCACCTCACAGATAGACTAAGGCAAAAGCTTTCAAGTCCATTTCATCGAATGCCCCTCAGGAAGTAGACTGTTGTCCTTGAATGTTTATGCTCAATTACTGCCTGATCCACTACGACTTTTCTTCCATTCGGTATCTATGAGAAAATGTCTTGATGCATCAGGCCCTTAGTCTGTTAGACTATGTGTCATTTTTTGCAACTTCAGACTAATACGGCTACCTCTCTGGAAATTAAATATTAGACAATAAAGGACAATCAGAAAACAGTATGGAGGCAACTTTTAAAAGGATTTAGGCATGTAAATCAGCTTTTGAAAATTACTGTGTTTATGCATGAAATTTCACAGAATTTTCAAAAGGTTTTACGCATGTAAATAGGCTTTTGAAAATTGGTACAATATATATAATACTTTTATGCAAATTCACTCCAAAGCCATTATAAAAAATCCATTGCATGCCCACCTCTGGACTACTGTGTGCAGTTCTAGTCATCCCATTTCAAAGGACATACTATTGTACTCGTAGTAAAGGTTGAAACAGGGGCTGTCTTTCTGGGGTTCTAAAGAGAAACACTGCAATATCATTTAATAACAAAGTGATAACCCCAAATTATTTTGAAATCGGACATAAGATCCAAATTTTTCCAGACGTTGCCCGGACCACACAGGCAAGGAGGAAGTATTTACTCTCATTGAAAAATCGAGTGGTGGGAATTGGTGCAACATTTTTTCTTAAATTCCCTTGTGTGTGTAATATAACATACCAAGGGAAGAAATTCCGTTTTGTGGATCCTGTCCATTTAGAGACTTTTTTGTTAAATAAATCACAAAGTTAGGTTTTGAGATGGAAGGACAAAAATAGCAAATTGTTTCTTCCTCCTGATATATGAATGGTTAGTGATTTCCATTATGATAAGGATAATGGAATTATTAATCAATATTTATGTATAATAGTTACCTTATTCCCCCGATTATGTAAATTGTAAACAAATATGATTGAATATGGTTATACTGATTATTTAATTTGTGATTATTGTTGTTTTACATATTTCTTAATTCTTTATATGATATTGTCATTGAAGAAAATTAATAAAGTATAAATTAAAAAATATATATATTTTGAAATTGTTTTGAAGGATCCACCAATGGCAGTAACCCTTGGACTTCGAATGGAAGAAATGATTTTTAACCTTGCTGATACGCATTTATTTTTCAATGATTTAGAGGTAAGACTGTTGACCACATTAATCTGTTATGTAACAGTTATTTATTGTGAATTAGCGAGGATCCTAAAATATACTAATAAGTATTAAAAGGGAATGTTAATTGTTTCAGAAAATATTAATTTGCAGTGAGATCTTTCAAAACAAGCGCCTGTTATGAAAATGAAAATAAGTGATTTGCCATTATGTGCAAGTCTCCTGGAACTAGACATCCGTGCATTTTGTTAAACTGATGTTTGTGTCTGGTATGTAGATATTAATGTGTTGAAATCCGAGCCTGTGTGATGTATTAGGGGTAAAAATGTATCTGGTGGACTCCATGTTTTTGCCCATTTAATGTTTGCATTTTTATGAAAATGGAAGACCTAATGTTCTACTATCTCTCTCATTACTGGAGTGAAAACATATTCTGCCTTCATTTTGCATATTTCTAGGAGCGGTTTTCCCCTGATCCTTCAGGCCTTTGTGCCCATGAGGACCCTCTACAAGTTCTCAGGGCGATAGGGTGCCGCAGTCTGACACAAGGAACTGATACCACATGCGCTGGGGGGGGGGGGGTCAATCTGGAAAAACATCACAAGCAAGAAAACACTATTTGTGAACCGAGTCAAACAAACCCAAATCAAAGTATTAGTCTAGAGAAAAGAATGTCACTCCAGCAGCACACACTGGACCCATCAGTGATTTGTGGACCCTACCCTTTTCACTCAGAGAAAGAAGGGGTTCACAGGAGGGTAATCCCCCCTGGTTCCCTTACTGCTCCTCGGGAATGCCGAGAGGTAGTGGATGGGGGGTCGCATCTCCACCACTCTCTGGTCAATTCATCTATCAGCCACTTAATGTGGGGCAGTATCGAAAGCTTTGTTTGAAATTCAAATACACCACAACCAGTGTCTGCCCCGATCTGATCCTCTGGTCACACTCAATCAAAGAAATGGAAGAGATTTCTCTGTCCCAGTTTTCCTCTGGTAGAAACTTGCTGCCTGGGATTCCAGAAGGTGCTGGACTCCCATGCTACACTTTTATCTCATTCAGAAGAATCTCCATTAGCTTTCCCACCATCAAAGTCAAACTGACTCGTCTGTCATTTTCCGCCTCCTTCCTGTTAGTACCTTTTTAAGGAGGGATAATGTCGACTTTTCTCCAGTCCTGCCAACAACACTGCCATCTCCAAAGATCTATTGGACGGCAGACCCTGTAGAATCTCTCTGATATATCCTGATATCGCAGAGGCGGATGTACCCAATTGCAGACAGATTCATTTAAGTTTCGATTTATATTCTGCTTTTTGTGACTGGTCAGTCACTTCTAAACAGATATTTCCCTATCCTCAGAGGTCTTATAATCTAAGGAAGTCATTTACCGAGGCCGTATTAGGTCTTTAACGCATGATAAATGCCTTAATGGAGATAATGTGCGGTTTTTCAAAAACAGTGTGCTATCTCGCTCCCAAAAAACTGGCTCAGCATGGGAATGGGAGTGAGCGGATTTGCATGCCTCAAAATTCACAGGCCACATTATTTGATATAAAGTTAGCTATAGTTCAAGAGCTGTAACTAATACACATCCCAGTTCTGTCATTTAAAGGGCCTGAGTGGTACGAATAATCCCCCTCAAGTATTCCAAAAGCACCAGGGGTCTCGAGAGAGCCCTTGGCCCACCCAACCCCTGCTGCCCCTTGAGATGGACAAAGTTAAAAAAAAATGTTTTTAAAGTCTGAGGTCCCCGGTGCGGGCTCTGTCACCTCCCCTGGTCCTCTAACCCTCCCACACACATACACAACCTAACCCAAACTCCCCCAGCCCTTTCCTAACTAGCACTGGTGGTCCAGTGGAGCCTGGAGCACGGTCCAAGGCTCTGGACCCGGTACCACCATTTTCAAAATGGAGCTAGCTGGCAGATGTCATACCATTGCCCCTATCAGTGATCAGTGGTGTATTTGAATTTGTTTGGGTGCATGATGGCAGCCCTGGGATGTGAGAGTGCCATCATGAGCTAATCCTGAGAGTATTTTTGCTGCTGTATTGTTGCAGATGGTATTTTACAACTGTGGAACGATTGCTGCTGCTTTGTGAATTCAGCAGTGTTTTCCCCTTTTCACAGCTTAGGAAGTAGACCCTTCAGTTTGTACCTGAAGCAGTGGAGCGTGAAATGTTACAAGGACTATCAGCAGGATTTGAACCCTGGCTTTCCTGGTTCATAGCCAGCTGCTCTCACTGCTAAGCTAATCTTCCATTTGCAAATGCAACTAGGGTGCTCTATGCCCTTTTTGAGCATGCTGTTTTCCTCTTGCAAACTCCTTTGCAAAACGTATGTAAAATCACTAATAAGCTGAGAAACCAGGCAATTCAGCCCTTTAGTGATACTGCACCTCAGGAAGTTTCTGTTTTCTTGAGATAAAAGTCCAAGATTTTCACAGGGACTTTATCCCAAGAAAAATGCTGCAAATCTAACCCACAATAAAAAGCTTGCAGTGTACAGCTCATTTTGGTGAAATTCTTCAGCATTTAGTACATAGGTTGGAGAGAGAGAGACTGAATGTAGCAAAGTCCGGTCACCTTCCTAGTTATAGATCTATAATAGTGTGGCCTTAAAACTCGGGGTGAGGAATCGAGGGTAGGGAAGGCTTGGGGGCCAGTTTTAGATACACTGTCATAGGTACAAACAGCACAGTAGATACCTGTGAAGACTGGGTATCATTTAGAGCACTGAGCATTGAAAGAAAAGTAGATTTTTACACTGTGCTCTCTATCTAGCCTCTCTTTCTCTCTCTCTCATGACAAAATGCAATAAAAACTTTTTCAGCCAGTACAGCAAATTGAGATAATAGTAAAATAATATGCATTGAAATAACTATGCATTGAAATAAATGGAAAATTTGCCTAGCCACGCCCCGGGCATTAGGCTTGCTTATAACTATAGCAAAATGATAAATCTAGGCCTCAGTTTTATGCATGTAAATAGTGGTTATAAAATCAACAGGAGTTCAGTGCATGTAAAAATATCTGAATTACGTGCATACTTTTACATAAATTTCAGTTGGCTGAACTGGTGTGTCCCCTGTTTGTTGCAATCTTGCAAAACTGCTAATATCGCACTTTGCTAGCAAGAATAAATTCTACACGTGGATTTATGTTATAAAGAAGTTCTGTTAGTTGACGTGCTGCTTCTAACCCGCATCAGATTGCAAAATCTCTCCAAGATTGTAAAATGCAAGAAGAACTGGAGCTTGAGATGGACGTAATTTATGCAGCCTTATTCCTCATCCTCAGACAGAATGGGAAAGCCTTCAGAAGGTCACACCAAAGGAGCAAGTAATGCAACACTCCTATGTTGACCCCTAGCTACTTCTTCCCAGGGCTGACCTTAGGAAAGTGCAGGGCCTAGGGCAAATCAACTGCAGTGGGGCCCCGTAATGCAGAAATGATAGTGCTGGAGATGGAGCTATCCATGGCAGCACAGGGCCTAGGACAATCACCTCTATTGCCCCCCCAAGGACACAGCCCTGCTTTTTTTGCCTTACGTTTGTAAGAGTCTGAGTGTAGAAAGAAAACAGAAATAGGAACAGTTACGGTAGCTATTACTCTGAATCTAGGGAGACACTGCCATCTTCTGGTTCACTGATTAAACAGAGAAGCCTACATTCTTGCCTCGGAAAACACTCATGTTCAAGCTAGAACACCATTTTCAAAAGTCTTTTGCTACCCTGTTCATGTCAGAGAGATAAGAAGGCGGTAACAGTTTTCAAAACTTGATGTCTTTTCACAGGAATGTGATCAGGTTCACATAGACGATGTTTCCTCAGATGATAACGGGCAGGACTTGAGGTAAGGGCAGCTTATGTACTCTATGAACTGGACCGTTCAGCTCAGCATTAAGCCTTCATTTGCTCATTTGTGTCTGCCTCTGTCTCTCAAGTACGTACAGTTTTGCAACTGACGGATTCCATGCAGCGGCAAGCAGTGCCAACCTCTGCTTGCCAACCGGGGTAAGAGGAGGGGTTGACTGGATGAGGAAGCTGGCTTTCCGCTACCGACGAGTAAAAGAGCTGTACAATACTTACAAGAACAATGTGGGAGGTATGTGTGGAGTTTCCCGTACTTCAAAGAAAAACGGAATTATGAATGTGAACGATGTTATGGCAGGGCTTTGCGTTTGAGTATAGAATTAGTGCTCGAGAATCTAGAGCGATGACACCAGAAAGTGAATGGTAGGGGTGTGCATTCATTTTAAACGAATTTGCAATACTGAGTGCATAAAGGGCAGTTTGTTTCACTCAGGGAGCTACAAATGAATTCAAGCCCCCCCCCCCCCCCCAAATTACACAAATCTTATTCGCATCGCTGGTACCTCAGCCTCCGCTTAGGCTCAAAGCGGAGGCCTCACCTAGGGCATAGGCTGAGGCCCAAAGCAAGGGCCGCAGCTTAGACTCAAGCATGACACCAGGGTCCCATCCTAGGCCTGGGCCCACACCAGAGCCTCGGCCTGGACCTCAGCAAAGGCCCAGATCATCCAGAAAAATTACTTAACCTGATCCATTGGGTATCCAAAGCGAGGTCTGGCCAGGTCCCGACACTTGGGCCTCACCCTATGCCACAGCCCAGTTCGGAGGCTAGGGCCCGATGCCGGGGCCCCACCTGGAAGCCAGGTCCCGGCGCCTGGCCTGGGTCTGAGCCAAGGCCCAGCCGCCAGGACGCAGCCTCTGGGTCAGACGTCAGTGTCAAACCTACGTCCTCCAGGCTGAGGCTCAGCATTGGGACCCGGCCTCCAGGCCAGACCACTGTGTCAGGCCTGGGCTCAGACCCCAGCCCAGGCATTTGGACCCGGCGTTGGGCCTGGGTCCAAGCAAGAGGACCCAGCCTTCGGTGGATCGAGCCCCAGCATTGGACCTGGAATCTTGCCTGGGCAGAGGGCCCCAGCTCCGGTTTAGGCTCCGAATTCAGGCCTAGGCCGAGGCATCGGCCTTGCGTAAAGCGGTGACCTACCTTTGGCTCGGGCCTTGCCCTCACCGGCAGATCCCCACCAGACCAGGGCAGATCCTGGCTGGGGCATTTTTCTGGGTAGGAGGATTGGATGGTGGGATTGGGAGGCCTCCTTTCCTTTCCTTTTTATTTTTATTTTTTTTTATATTTGATTCTTTTTTTTTTAAACGAGAGAAACAAATCAAACTTTCCATGACTCGAAATTCATAGGTAAAAAAAACCTCTGGAAAATGAACTGAAAAAAAAATGTTTTTTAATCCTGCACATCCTTAGTGAGTGGCTGCTTGTTTTGAAATGACAGCGCATGGTTGTCGGTGTGAGAAATTCAGGTCAGCAAGTGAACTATAGAATTTCTAAGTTAAGCTTGGAAGAGGAAAGAAAAACCTGGCCTGCAGTGTTGTCTGGGATAACACAGCCTATGCTTGTAATGTCCGAGCCAGACCCCAGGGCTCACTGTGAAAATCTAACCACCTTTCCTATCTGTTAGAAGAAGCATGAAAAGGGAAAGAATGGGGAAATTCCTAAAATGGACATTAACCCGCCTCTAGAGGCTATGTTTGCTGCAGTACTGTCAGCGGATGCAGACATTTGGAGCAGTTATGTATTTTCAAAAGCGTTATTAAAAGAAACATTAGATAAGGCCCATTGTGTGGACGCGGGTTGAATAGGCGCTGATCAATCCCCTAATGCAGTAAGGGGATTAGCGCGTATTCAACGTGCGTCCAACGCGGAGTGAGTCTAATAGCGCTCATCATGTGCAAATGCCTGTGAATGAGGCTATTTGGCATTCACTCCCGATGCAATGAAATAAATGTGCCTGCGGCAGGCATTAATAGCTGAGCGCATTTAAAACAAGTACAGAAAAGCAGAAAAAAAAACTGTTTTTCTGTCCTTCCTCCTACTTAATAGCGTAGCGATATTAAGTAAGTAGGAGGAAAAACAGAAACAAGTTTTTTAAAAAAAAAAATCACTTGACAGTCGGATGCAGGAAATAGACGCTCAACTGACAAGCGTCCGTTTCCTGAACCCCCGGTGCCAGATTTTCTAACCGGCGGACGGCCGAGTTAGGAAAACCGATCGGGTTTTCATTAGCAAGGAGGCGCTAGGGTCGCTTGCACGCCCCTCGCGCCTCCTTGCTGACACGACCCCCTAATTTAAATATTTCATGGGCCCCCCCCCCCTTGCGGGCGCCTGGGGCATATTAAGAAAGCGGGCGCTGACTATTCAGCGCCCGCTTTCTACGCACATTTATTGCTTCGGTTCCTATGTTGCGGACCGATACAGTACAGTGCGCTCCGATGGAGCGCACTGTTAACCCACCATTGGATGCGCGTTTCCCCTTACCCCTTATTCAGTAAGGGGCCGAAAACGCGCGTCCAACCCGCCAAACCTAATAGCGCCCTATTAGGTATTCCCGCGCGATTCAGAAAACAAAATGTGCAGCCAAGCCGCACATTTTGCTTTCAGAAAAATTTCTTCGGACACCGGGAAAGTGCACAGAAAAGCAGTAAAACCTGCTTTTCTGTGCACCCTCCGACTTAATATCATGGCGATATTAAGTCGGAGGTCCCGAAGGGTAAAAAAAGTAAAAGAAAAAAAAAAATTTGAAGTCTGCCTGCGGCTGTGGGGTCAAAAACCGGATGCTCAATTTTGCCGGCGTCCGGTTTCCGAGTCCATGGCTGTCAGCGGGCTCGAGAACCGACGCCAGCAAAATTGAGCGTCGGCTGTCAAACCCGCTGACAGCCGCCGCTCCTGTCAAAAAGGAGGCGCTAGGGACGCGCTAGTGTTCCTAGCACCTCCTTTTGCCTGTTTCTACCGCCGGGCCTCATTTAAATACAGAATCGCTCACACAGGCGAGTGGCTCTCCCGCGGACTTTACTGAATCGGCCCGTTAGTGAGCATGCAAAATAATATTGTAATGCAGGTGGTTAATATTAGAATAGCACCTTATTTCTTTTTTTCTTCTGGTTAGCATGGTACTACAGGAAATGTATGCAGTCATCCAGTTTGTTATAATTTCCTTTTTATATCACTGTACATAAAGGGCCGGATTTTAAAAGCTCTATGCAAGTAAATCGCCTTACGTGCACCAGGCCTAGTTTCAAAAGGCCCGGGACACGTGTAAGTCCCGGGGCTTTACTAAAGGGGCGGGGGAAGGGCCAGAGGCCTCACACACAGCGGGCATTTGCCGCTGTGTCGGAGGATCGCATGCCGGCAGGCTGCCGGTGTACACAACCTGCGCCTGCCTCCAGGCGCAAAAGGTATGATAAGAATTTGGGGGAGGGTTAGATTAAGGCTGGGTGGGAAAGGTTAGGGGAAGGGGTGGGAAGCTTAGATTAGGGGGAACGGGGGAAGGCAGCGCGGCTCGGCGCAAACAAGGCGCACAATTGTGCACCCCCTTGCGTGTGCCGACCCCTGATTTTATAACATGCGCGCGCCTGCACGCGCGTGTCCATGTGCATGCGCACAGGGTAGCGCACGCACATGGACGTGCTCGCGCAAGTTTAAAAATCTACCCCAGATTAGTTATCTGTAAGGAACCAAGGATGCAGGATTTGGAAACCATTGCTCCAGTTTCATCCCCCAGTGCAACAATGCTTTGCATGAAAATAGCCCAGGTGGGGAGGCACCTGAGGCAGAAACTGATAAGAATGCCTTGAAGTCTGGCTGCATATTGGTGGATTAAGGAGGTAGAATGAGCTCATGGACAAATCAGATTCCAAGCAAATTTGAAGGTTGAGCATTGGTATTCCTACTTGTTTTTAACGTAGCATAGATCTTTGTGCATTTGCTGCAACAAGATTAATTACTGGCACAGGCAGTGGATATCTCACCCACTCTTGTCAGTCTCCACTGGCTGCCTATAAATGGAAAATCATTTACAGAGTTGCCATGTTGACCCACAAGCTCTTAACTTCAAAAACGCTGCCATGGGCAAATACAATACTCCGGGCATATGAGCCAATAAGAACTCTGAGGTCTTCGCAAAGGGCACCCATTCAACAAGCAAGGCTTCATGACACTCGAGCGTGCTTTCTCCATTGTAGCACCCAGCCGTTGGAATTCCCTTCCTTTGGAAGTCAGGGTAATCGGATGCCCAAAGTTGTTTAATCTGGATTATTTATTTATTTATTTAACATTTTTTTTTTATATACCGGGATTCATGTAAGAAATTACATATCATCTCGGTTTACAATATAACGGAAAAACAACGCATGTAAGAATGCGATTGCATAGAACAGGGCGTTAGCCTTGTTCTATGCAATCTGTTAGCCTGCAGCTTTATGGCTTTTGTTTTAACTTTTTAATCTTTTGAGTAACTTGTAATCTAGTTTACAGGTTTTATATTTATTTATTATAATGCTTTTGTTTTATTGTTTTGTCGTTGCTGTATTTTATGTTGGATGTTGTGTATGTTGAGTTGTGATCCGCTTTGGACGAAGGCGATAGCGGCCTATAAATTTGAAAGATAAACAAGTATTCAAAGAGGACTTCTGGGGAAAGTTTTAAACCTGGGACTGAGTTCTAATTAAATGCTGGGACCACATACTTTCTAACTCCCTTTAGTGGGGAAGGTTGGAAGGCAAGTGGCAGAGTTCCTGTCGGCTTCCTAGAAATATCATTAGTGCTCTGTCTCCTTTGGGAATCCTGAACCCACGTCCTGCCTTCCTTAGCATTTCAAATAGCCAAAAGGACCAGATGCCAAGGGGGGATCCCACCCCTCTTTTTTTTTTTTTTTGCTTTCTCGCTGATTTGAAATAGGCCGGTGTGTGTGGGGGGGTGCTATCTCTTTCCTTGCCTCAGGCAGCAGATTTCTTTTGAGCCACCCCTGGTAAACATTTTCTATAAATATTGTACATGAGCTTTTTAAACCAAATAGTTCCCTCTCACATGTCAGGAGAGAGACGTTATTCACATCTAAGAAACCACCTCTGAGGTCTGGTTAGCTAATCAACAGTATTTTGGGATAAAACTTACATCGACCCAATAAAACGTATCACAGCCTGAAGAGAGTCCAGTTGACTCCGGGAGCTACTAGATCCCTGCTTTATATAGTTCGGTTAGTGAACTGAAAATAAAGAGGCCCTGTATTCAGCGCCACTTAAGTTAAAACGTATCCGGCTAAGTGGCGCATTTTAAGTATTTGAGCACAGTCGGCGGCCACCACTTAAGCCAGATAAAAACTTACCTGGCTATGTATTTATCCAGCTAAGTGGCAGGAGGGGAATGGGCATAATGGGGAAGAGTTGGGTCAGCCAGATAAGTTATCCACCTACACCCAATATTCAGAATTAATGAGATAACGTATGCAACTAGCTCTGGTTACCCCATAGACCTGTCCTAAAGTTAACTGGATAAACTTATCTGGCCATTTGTAGAATAGCCGGATATATTCAGTAGCATGGCCACACTTCTGAATATATAGCCTAACTTAGCTGCATGAGTTTATCCAGCTAACTTGCCAAGCCACACTGTGGCTGAATATGGACTTCAAAATGCTTTAATTAACCTTTGTTTCTTAGCGTGTAGACAGATGGACTCAGGACCAGTGGGTTTATGCTCCCTTGCCAGCAGATGGAGACAGAACAAGCTGATGTCCCAGTATACATAACCCTACAATGACCCCAGCCTGCCAGTATTCCCCGTCTCCAGCAGATGGTGGACGTGTATCTCCCTATTTATTTAAAGATTTTATATACCGACATCCGTTTGCACATCGTATCGATTTACATATAACTTAGAACAATGATAACTTGTGTATCATTTAGGCATGGCCTTTACAAAGAACAAAAAACAATAAAAATAAGAAATACATGAAAAACGGTTAAATCTTAAACAAGATTCCAAAATCCTATGGGATTCCAAAATCCGATGGGGATTGCTTCAGATTTTTGGAAGGAGAATTTAACATAGAAAAAGAAGCCCCGTTCTCCTGCAATGATACCAAATGGTCCCTCCCCCAGTTGAGAATTCCTGAGGTGATTTCCATACTCCCTCAGATGTGTGCCTTAGTCCGGTAGCTGAGTTTCCCGGTATGGACTTAGCTGATTGTATAGCTTAAAGGTAGTGGGTGCAGGAGGCCAAGCATAGCAGTGGCAGCACATGCCCTCAACCCCTCCCCCCCCCCCCTCGCAGCTGGAGACGTCTCTGTACTCAGCCAGTAAGGGCTGAGGTCGGGTAAGTTTAAAAAAATAAAAAAGAGTTTGTAAAGACAGAGACAATATAGAAGGGTTTGCAGGACTTCCTCCAGTATCCATGCTTAGCATGCCATTCCCATGAGGTGTTAGGGAAACTGGGCAGCCTGGCTGAACGGCCCCAGTGGGCTAGGCCCCGCAGTTAGGCTTTTTGCCTGCGTGCCACGTGGTAGGCCGCCGCAGTATTTTCGTGTACTTCTCTGCATGCCTTACTGCCCTCTACATTATGTTGATGTGCACAGTGCGTCGGTTCTGTGCATGCTTTGTGTGCTCAGTTTTAGGCGTGCCTTTTGCTCGCACAAATTTCTAAGCATTTGTGTGAGCATACTGGTACACCCGTATTTGGTCAACTGGCTGATTTGAGCCAAGGTGATCTCCTTGTTGCAGGAGCTTGGTTGGTTGGTGAACCTGGCCAAGAGAAGTCTTCAGCCATCTCAGTCATTGGAATATATGGGTGTTCAGTTAGACATGAGGCAGGACAAGGTTTTCCTGCCAGAAGGTTGGATTCAGAAATTAATGTTACAAGTGCGACAGTTGGTGAGCCCGACAGTGTGGTCCTATCTACAGGTGCTCAGTTTGATTGCGGCAAACCTGGAAGTGGTACCGTGGGTGAGGGTACATATACGTCCTCTTCAGTGCTCACTGCTGTCTTGTTGGAACCCGCAGTCTCAGGACTATTCGGTTCGGCTCCACTTACTGATGGAAATCTGCTCTCACCTCCAGTGGTGGTTGCAGGAGGCTCATCTGAGAAAGGGTGTTTTCTTGACCTCCCCAACCTGGATGATACTCCCGACAGATGTGAGTCTCCAGGGTCGAGGAGCTCACTGTCAGGAGCTGACGGCCCAAGTGCTTTGGAATGCCAGAATCCCTCTGGAATGTCAATTGCCTGGAAGCCCGGGCAGTCCGGTTAGCATGCTTGCAGTTCAGCCACAAACTGCAGGGGCAAGCAGTCAGAGTGATGTCAGACAACACAATGATGGTAGCCTACATCAATCGACAGGGAGGAACCAAGAGCCGGCAAGTGTCGCAGGAAATAGACCAACTTATAGAATGTGCGGAAGGACATCTACAGATGATCTTGGCCTCTCACATTGCAGGAAAAGACAATATAAGAGCAGATTTTCTCAGCAGGGAGAATCTGGACCCAGGAGAATGGGTGTTATTGGATGAGGCATTTCAGCTGATAGTAAATTGCTGGGGCCTTACGTTCTTAGAACTGCTGGCGATTCTTCAATCACAGTAGAGATCCGTGGTCCCTGGGCATAGATGCTTTTGTACAGGTCTAGCTGAAAAACAAGTTGCTTTCTGCCTTTTCTCCTTGGCCCTTGTTGGGCAGGATTGAGGACCACAGGGAGATGGTACTCCTGGTGGCACCAGATTAGCGACGACTACTAGTGGAGACCCCTCTTTGTCTTCTGCCACACAAGAATCTGTTGCAGCAAGGACCTATCTTTCACGAAGATCCGACTCTGTTTTTTTCTTACAGTTTGGCTCTACAGAAGGCTCGTTTGTTGAAGCAGGGAAATTCTTCTGCAGTGATTGCTACCTTGTTCCTTGGCCTATGTACGGGTTTGGAGAGTGTTTGAAGCCTGGTGTGAGGATCGGGATGTTCTTCCTCGTTTGGTCAAGATCCCTCTCATTCTGAAATTTTTGCAGGATAGATTAAACAAAGGATTGGCAGTTAATTCCTTTAAGGTACAGCTTGCAGCTCTTGCCTGTTTCTGAGGCCCGGTAAATGATGATTCCTTATCGTCTCATCCTGATGTGGCCCATTTTTTTAAAGGGAGTGAAGCATCTTCGGCCTCCCTTGTGGAGTCTTAATTTGGTGTTGGAAATCTTGGCGGGCCCTACATTCCGACCGCTATGTAGCCTTTCCTTGCGGTTATTGACCTTGAAGACAGTATTCCTGGTAGCTGTCCGTTCTGCATGTCGAGTTTCTGAGCTGCAGGCTTTATCTTGCCAGGAGCCGTTCCTTCGGGTGTCTCCAGGGCATTACAACTGCATACTGTTCCAACCTTCTTGCCCAAAGTGGTATCGGAATTTCATTTGAATCAGTCAATGTCCTTGCTGTCCTTGGTTAAGGTCAGGGATGCAGAGGAGTATCATCTCCTGCATCCCTTGGATGTCAAGAGACTTGTTGTGCGGTATCTGGAGGTTTCTGAACCTTTCCAAAAGATGGATCGCCTGTTTGTCCTTCATGATGGAAGGAAGCAGGGCGAACCAGTTTCGCGGGCTACTTTAGCTCACTGGATTTAGGAGGTAGTCACGGTCGCATATGTGGGTGCTGAAAAGCCATTGCCTACTCAGGTTAAGGCTCATTCCATAAGGGCTCAGGCAGTGTCATGGGCGGAGATTGTTGTCTCCCGTCGACATTTGCTGAACTGCGACGTGGTCCTTCTTACATACGTTTTCCAGGTTTTATCGTCCGGATATGCGGGCCCAGGAGGATGCGGCCTTTGTGCGTGTGGTGTTGACTGGATCGCGGGAAGCCTCCTGCCCTACTCGGGATTAGCTTTGATACATCCCACTGGTCCTGAGTCCATCTGTCTACATGCTAGGAAATGGAGAAATTACTACTTGATAATTTTGTTTTCCTTAGTGTAGACAGGTGGACTCAGCTTCCCGCCCTCAGCTGCTGAATGATTGTGTCAATGGTCCTCCTGTGGGGCTTCGTGTTCCAGGAGATTACTTGTAAGTGTTCATCCAGTCTCTAGATTGGGGTACACAAGTTCCTTGCTTGAGTTCAGTGTTTCTTGTTGGTTGAGTACAGTAATGGTTGACTGTTTTTAATCGTTTTTTGCTAGTCTGTCCACAGTTGCTTTTGTTTTATTTATTTATTTTATTTATTTTAAGTTTTTCTATACTGGCATTCGCGATGAATATCGCATCATGCCGGTTTACAATTAACAAGAGGTGAAAGGAACAAAGTAATAATAATAAATAATAATAATAAACATTAGCCGGTGCTGACAGAAGGTTGCAGTTACAATAAAACAAGGGAATTACACAATTTGGAGCAGTGAAAAGGAGCTAGGAATTAAACATAGAGAACAAATTTGCCAATTAATGAAGAGAATTTTGAAATCCCAGCCTGCCAGTATTCTCTTTTGAAGAGAATACTGGCAGGCTGGGATCTCTGCAGGAGATTATATATATATACTGTGACATCAGCTTGCTCCGTCTCCATCTGCCGGTAAGGGAGCATAGCCGACTGGTCCTGAGTCCATTTGTCTACACTAAGGAAAACAAAATTATCAGGTAAGTAGTAATTTCTCCACTATATGGCTTGGGGTTTTTTTTCTAATCAAGTTTGTACCAGTTACTTTTTTCTGCTGTTGTGTCTCCTCCAGCACCCCTCACCCCCCCTTGTCCCCAGGCAAAAGATGAAGGGGGAGGGGAAAGGGTGTGGCAGTGACAGGAGGGAAGGGAGTGGATTAAGGAGCTGAGGCTCCAAGGAGGAAGACTAAGAACCAATGTCAGGAAGAATTTCTTCACGGAGAGAGTGGTGGATGCCTGGAATGCCCTTCCGGAGGAAGTGGTGAAGTCCAAAACTGTGAAGCACTTCAAAGGGGCATGGGATAAATATTGTGGATCCATCAGGTCCAGAGGACGCATATAAAGAGCAGGTAGTAAAATACTGCACGGAGCGGCAGTAGCCACAGAGGCATTCACGGAGCGGGATGCCAGTGGCCAGTGGTAGGTGTCCACCTTCATGGAGCGGAAGGATGTAGGGCTGTCATCTCCCAATTAAATAAAAAACAAAAACAAAAAACAAAACAGGGATGGGATCCATCAGGTCTAGAGGACACATATAAAGAGCAGGTAGTAAAATACTGCACGGAGCGGCAGTAGCCACAGAGGCATTCACGGAGCGGGATGCCAGTGGCCAGTGGTAGGTGTCCATATAAAGAGCAGGTAGTAAAATACTGCACAGAGCGGCAGTAGCCACAGAGGCATTCACGGAGCGGGATGCCAGTGGCCAGTGGTAGGTGTCCACCTTCACGGAGCGGAAGGATGGAGGGCTGTCATCTCCCAATTAAATAAATAATAAAAAAACCCAGGGATGGGATCCATCAGTTCTAGAGGACGCATATAAAGAGCAGGTAGTAAAACACTGCATGGAGCGGCAGTAGCCACAGAGGCATTAACGGAGCGGGATGCCAGTGGCCGGTGGTAGGTGTCCACCTTCACAGAGTAGAAGGATGAAGGGCATCCATCTCCCAATTAAAAAAAGAAAAGAAAAAAAGAAAAAAAAACAGGGATGGGTTCATGGGCTTATAGGTATTACCAATTATTAGGCTTTTCAATATTTGATGATAGTTAATGTGACTTTCAAGGCATTCTTCACTTTCGGTGCATGTCCGGCATGACTCCTTGCTTCAATGACAGGGGAAAAGAAAAACTGATACTTCACACATTTCCAGCATTGCCCTCTGCTTCATGGCAGAGAGCTATGCTGCCGCTTACCCAACTAATCAAACTTAATATTTCACTTGGAAGCAGCTCCAGCACTGCTCTCTACATTAATGGTGGGGGTGAAAAGGGAATTAGAACATAAGGTTACTAAGAGCCAAGAGAAACAGTTAAGTATGAGAACAAATGTGTGAAGCTTGCTGGGCAGACTGGATGGACCGGTTGGTCTTCTTCTGCCGTCATTTCTATGTTTCTATGTTTCTATGTAAGTAGCTTTTCTATGCTGTGCTCTGTATTATTTATTTATTTATTTAAAGTCTCTTTTATACCGATATCCGTTCGCACATCGCATCGGTTTACAAAAAACAGGAACTGTTGGACGGAGCCCTTACATATAACAGAAAAAATACAAATTACAAATTCATTTTTGGGCAGAGCCCTTACAAGTAACTGAAAAGAGAGAGGCTAAAACAGGGAGAGAGGATAAAACTGACTAGGCAGTGCAGAGTCAATAAGACAATAAATAGATGCAACAGAACTCTGTACTCATTCATTCCAGTTTACTGCCTCCTTATCTGTCCCTGCAGGCTGCGGCCTGGGAGCAGAGGATTAGGAAGTGGCTCTTTTATGCTTTGTCTGCAGCAGATTTACCTCCTGCCCTCATCTTCCCTGTATGACAGGAAGGGAGGGAGGAAACAACAGGCGAAGAGGGACTGGATTAAAGAGCCAAGTAGTTCTTTCTCTGTCTGTTCCAGCCTTACCTCCGCCTCACCTGTTAAGAGCAAGACTGGAATTGTGATGGCCTGAGGCCTAAGTTGAGGTGCCCAGACCAGCTGGTTGCTCTACCATGGGTGCTGTCATATGGCAGATCCAGGTTCAAATTCCAAGCCCAAATTCTGTTTCTCAGATGAACTGGAGATTGCTGTGATGGCACCCCAGAGGTGGAGAGAATCTCGGCCATCTCACCTACTGACCAGACTGAGATTCCAGAGAGATCTGTGGCCTATGGTGCCTAATTGAGCATTCTCATTAATTACAGTGGCTGGGCAAGACAGGAGGATGAGTAAAAATGGGGCAAAATCCCAGGAAAGTTGTGAATGTAGACTCATGGCATCATACCTCTATTGATGAAGCTGAAACACCCCAGATGAGCAGGAAGAAACTGCCAGACCAAAGAGTAAACAAACAAAAAACACTGTAATTCATATGCATTTGTACACATTCATTATCAGGTTACCTCAGGGAGAAAACCCAGAATTCAAGTGAAGTAAACGATGTATCAGAGGTTAAAAACGAAGGCAAAATTTCACTCGTGCTTCTGTTTCCTCTTTTGTGTGCATGCCAGGCCTCCTGGGCCCTGCGAAGCGAGACGTATGGCTTCAGTTAAGAGCAGAGATTGAAGCCCTGACAGACTCCTGGTTGACAAATGCACTTAAATCATTATCAATTATTAGCACAAGGTGGGTATTGCACTACGGTTTCAGTAACAAAGCTGTGTTCAATGCTATCAGAAAGATCAGTTCAGTTTATTTCCTTAGAATGCAATTGAGTTGATAAATGCTAAACCTGCATTGATTTCTCAGATGTAAATTGCATATTTACTTACATGTGTAGATCCAAATTCTCCATCCACAAGCAAGCAGGACGAGAACTCATTACCTTAGCTCAGGAATGTGACAAAGACTTGGATCTCAAACAGTATTTCAGATGTAAGAATGACTCATTTTATGCTCAGAAAGTCCAGCTATTTCTTGATGTGGCTGGAGTGACACAGCTGAGAAGGAAATGTTTTCTCCAGCTGAAACAATGGGTGCTGGTGTTGGGAGCTGCTTTCATCCTAAAGTTCCCTTGTTAAATGCATTATAGTCTGTCAGGAGAATAAGTTTTTCTTTTCTGACTCTACTCATTTAGAACATTTTCTTTTCTTCAAGTGACCTTTCAGGAATTGGTTCGAGAGCGACAGCCTAATTATTCGTGCATGTTGAATTCCCTAAGTTCCCTCTATGTCCCTCCACCATTTTCCTTTTAATGTGGGCTTGTAAGGAGCTATATTTTTGAGATTTCTTTCTTTTTAGTATTCTTGTCTTGTGGAAAGTTTGTATTGTTCAGTAATTATTTATTTATTTATTTTATTTATTTAATTTCTTTTCCTATACCGATGCTCAAGACTAGGTCTTATCGTACCGGTTTACAATGTAACTGAGGGGAAACCAATTAACATCAAGGTAGAAAGTAAAGTTACATTAAACAGGGAGCGTAAAACCTGGGCAATGGAAGACAGTACAGAATTTAAACTAAGAAACAATTAGAGAGAGATAAATATATAATCAACAAAAACTATAAGATACGTAAACATAGATTTATCCTAGGCAGTTATTAGCATGGTATGTCCAGTGGGAGAAGGAAAGGGTGAGGTTGGGTGGGGGGGAAGGGGAGAGGGAAAAGAGGGGGGGTAGGGATTAAGGAGGGGTGGGAGAATGAGAGACAGTGATGGTTGAGGAGATCCTTCAGCGGTAGGCTTCTGCGAACAGCCAGGTTTTCAATTTCTTTCTGAATGTTGATTTGAATTAATGTCTATGATAAAAATGTTGATTTGAATTAATGTCTATGATAAAAATAAAAAAAAAAAAGAATTAATCTTACCGAGTTAGTGATGTCATCCAGTGGCACCGATATGGACCAAGCTCTCAGAGTTCAGCTAAGATTTTATTAAGCATGTGCTGGAGTTCTTCTTTGTGAGTCCCTTAGTCTTTATTTATTATTTTTATATACCAACATTTGATCTCAATTGAGATATCACACGGTTTACATTCAGGTACTGTAGGTATTTTTCTGTCCCCACAGGGCTTACAATCTAAGTTTGTACCTGAGGCAAAGGGTAAAGTGACTCGCCCAAGGTCACAAGGAGCGACAGCAGGACTCAAACCCTGGTCTCCTGGTTTATAGTCCACTGCTCTAACCACTAGGCTATTCCTCCTCCCTCTTTTGTTCTCAATCTTTCTCTTAAAGTTTTTTTGTTCTTTGCCTTTCAGTGGGCCTTATCTGCCTCTTTGCTTCTTTTAATTTTTTACCAGTGCTTCAGCAGCAACTCAGATCTTTTCAATTATACAAAATAAAATAGAGCATGTAAAAACCTAAGGCCAAGACCATGGTCAGCAGATTCTAGCCCTGATTTGTAGTTGCTGGAAGTTCATCACAAATCATTACTCTGCTACCTCTACCTTAGCCCCAGACCTTGACTCTTCCAATTGCTACCGCTGTGGTTGAATCTTGTACTGTGCTACATCTCAAAAAATATATAGTTGTAGTGGAGAAAAGTTCAGAAAAGGATGACCAAAATGATAAAGGGGATGGAACGGCTCCCTTTTGAGGAAAGGCTAAAGAGGTTAGGGCTGTTCAGCTTGGAGAAGAGACGGCTGAGGGAGGATACGATAGAGATTTACAAAATTATGAAAGGTCTTGAACGGTCAAATGTGAAATGGTTATTTACTCTTTTGGATAATACAAGGATTAGTGGGCACTCCATGAAATTAGCAAGTAGCACATTTAAAACAAACTGGAGAAAATTATTTTTCACTCAACGCACAGTTAAGCTCTAGAATTCATTGCCAGAGGATGTGGTTAAGGCAGTTAGGGGCGGATTTTAAAACGAGCGCGAATAGCCTACTTTTGTTTGCGCTCCAGGCGCAAACAAAAGTACGCTGGATTTTAGTAGATACGCGCGGAGCCGCGCGGAGCCGCTAAAATCCTGGATCGACGCGCACAAGGCTATCGATTTCGTATAGCCGGCGCGCGCCGAGCCGCGCAGCCTACCCCCGTTCCCTCCAAGGCCGCTCCGAAATCGGAGCAGCCTCGGAGGGAACTTTCCTTTGCCCTCCCCTCACCTTCCCCTCCCTTCCCCTACCTAACCCACCCGCCCGGCCCTGTCTAAACCCCCCCCTTACCTTTGTCGGGGGATTTACGCCTCCCAGAGGGAGGCGTAAATCCCCGCGCGTCAGCGGGCCTCCTGCGCGCCGGGACGCGACCTGGGGGCGGGTCCGGAGGGCGCGGCCACGCCCCCGGGCCGTAGCCACGCCCCCGGAACGCTCCCGACACGCCCCGAAAACGCCGCGCGGTTCGGGCCCGCCCCCCGACACGCCCCCTTCGAAAACCCCGGGACTTACGCGAGTCCCGGGGCTCTGCGCGCGCCGGTAGGCCTATGTAAAATAGGCTTCCCGGCGAGCAGGGCTCTGAAAATCCGCCCCTTAGGGTAGCTGGGTTTAAAAAAGCTAAGTTCCTGGAAGAAAAGTCTTTAAATTACTATTAATCAATAGGGAATACTCTCTGCTTGTTGCCAGCATTAGTAGCATGGGATCTATTATAGTTTAGACACTTGCCAGGTACTTGTGACTTGGACAAGCCACTGTTAGAGACAAGATACATGGCTTGGTCAGACCCAGTATGGCATATCTTATGTTCTATGTAAGATGGAGGCCCTGAAGAAGATGCCAGTGGGCAAGATCCCAAAGCCCTAGCATGAGGCTGATCAGCAGAGCTGCTCCTCTTCCTAGAGCGAGGTGTTATTACTCAGCGCAAGAAATCAAGGCCTATATTGGACTTGTGGAGACTGAACAAGATGCTCATTTGAAAAAGGTTTGAGATGATCTCCCTGCAGATGATTCTTCCTTTCATTCCATGGAGGGACTGGATGTGTGCTCTGGATCTGAAAGACATGTATATACACCATCCTATTCACCCTACTTATTGGAAGTTCCTTAGGTTTGTGGTGAAAGATGTGCACTACCAATGCAAGATGCTCTCCTTTGGCCTCTCAACAGCCCCAAGTCTGTTCACAGAATGCCATGCAATATTGGCCACATGTCTTCTTCAGTCCCTGTGCTTTCTGGTCAACTTTGCCAAGTCAAATCTTGTTCCATCTCAAATAATTCAGTTCATAGGATTCACATGCTTCAGGAAAAAGTGTTTCTCCCCATTGAAAGAGCCACATTGATGACGAGCCTATAAAGGTCTTTCTTCAGCAGAACCAAGTGTCAGCAAGTTCAATCCTGGTTCTTCTCGGTAACATTATTGATGCAGTGCATGTAATTCTTCTAATTTGTGTGTATATTCATGGCCTTCACTAGGGTCTCCGAAGTCAGTGGGATCAGATCTAGCAACTATTATCCTACCAAATCTCCATGACCCCTGAGATTAGGGCATCCCTTCGGTGATGGATGAATCCTGTGGTTCTTAAAGGTGGTCTCTCACTTCGCATCCCATTGCATCAAGTAACTCTTTCTACCAATGTCTCCACCAAGGTGTGGACAGTGCACACCAGAGTGGCATGGACCCAGGGATCATGGTCCCTAGTGGAGAGTTATCAGCAAATCAGCCTCTTGGAGCCACGAGCCATCCACTGTGCTGTAAGGGCTTTCACCTTCTTTTCAGAAACAGAAGCTTGATCCAGATGGACAACCAAGTAGCCATGCCCTAGATAAACAAGCAGAGAAATACAAGCTCTTATGCCGTCTGCCATGAGGCCCTTCAAATCTGGTCATGGTCAGGACAGCACAAAACCCATCTCCACAGGAATCCAGAATTTATTAAGAGACTGATACAAATGCACAAGTGGCCTGTGGATCAACAGGTCAAGGGCAACTTGTCCAGTCACTGGGGAACATCAGTGATTGACCTGTTCTCCTCACAAGACAATAGAAAAGTTGAGAAGTTCTACTTCTCACATCTGAACAGCTACATATCAGCTCCCAACAGTTTTGTGCTATATAGGAGCATCAGTCTGCTCAATGCCTACCTGCTAATGCTTCTCATCACCAGGACTTTCAGGAAAAAGCAACAGTAATCTTAATAGCGCTGGCCTGGCCATGGCAAGTGTGGAATCCTTATCTCATCTATTGCTCAGTTCAGTCTCTAATTCCATTGGCAATGTCTTCAACTTCCATCATGCAGGAAGACAGCAGACTTTGCCATCTGAATCTGCCATTGCTGGCCCTCTTAGCATGGATGTTGAATGCACAGTAGACTTCTTACTCCTTCCCAAGGAGGTGGTGTAACCATCAATCAGAAAATCCTACAGTTTCAAATGGAAGAAATTCTCAGTGTATTGTGGAACCAGTCAGCTAGATTCCCTTCTCCTGTGGCCTGAGGGACTTCCTGGTCTGGTAGCAGTGATCTTTTAGGCTGGCGTTGCAGAGATCAGAAAGAGAATCTTCACGGGGCCTGTGAGACATATGAACTCATAAGCTTTGTGGCGACCCAGTCCCATTCTCCTGGCACAGGTATCCTGTTATCTAGGAAACACAAGCAGGAAGAGGGGGCAAAGTTGGCGCAGGTCCTATGAGCATGCATGTCTCAGAGGCCCTGCAAAGATTATCTTTCTGCTTTCCACTATGCAGGCCTGCAAATTGCGACTGCCTGAATCATATTCCCTTCAGCTTCACCTTTGGTGGACTGTGGAGCTCTCTGCGACTTGGGGACTCAGGGCAATTCCCCAGCTTGCACCTTCCCTCCCCACCCCCACACTAATGCCATTGCTAGCCATTGGAGTGGCAAAGGGGTGGGAAGCCATATTTTGGAGTGGGGCGTGTGCCACTTCCTTGCTTCCTCATAGTGTCTCCATTAACTGCAGCACTTTAGTCATGGGGAACATTTGCCCCTCCCACCTCACCACAGGTAACCAAAATATGCAAATTAGTGTGGTTATTAGAAAAATTGCATATAAGCAGATCCCATGGAAATGTATTGTGGATATTCAGAAAGCCAGGAGTTCTCAAGGAATAGATTAGGGAACCACTGCACTGGAGGCCAGTTTAAAAGCAAATCAAAAATCCACAAACTTGTTCCCAAGGGATGTTTCACTGTTTGTTTTGACATGAATAAGAACATAAGAAAATGCCATACTGGGTCAGACCAAGGGTCCATCAAGCCCAGCATCCTGTTTCCAACAGTGGCCAATCCAGGCCATAAGAACCTGGCAAGTACCCAAAACCTAAGTCTATTCCATGTAACCATTGCTAATGGCAGTGGCTATTCTCTAAGTGAACTTAATAGCAGGTAATGGACTTCTCCTCCAAGAACTTATCCAATCCTTTTTTAAACACAGCTATACTAACTGCACGAACCACATTCTCTGGCAACAAATTCCAGAGTTTAATTGTGCGTTGAGTAAAAAAGAACTTTCTCCGATTAGTTTTAAATGTGCCCCATGCTAACTTCATGGAGTGTCCCCTAGTCCTTCTACTATCCGAAAGAGTAAATAACCGATTCACATCTACCCGTTCTAGACCTCTCATGATTTTAAACACCTCTATCATATCCCCCCTCAGTCGTCTCTTCTCCAAGCTGAAAAGTCCTAACCTCTTTAGTCTTTCCTCATAGGGGAGTTGTTCCATTCCCCTTATCATTTTGGTAGCCCTTCTCTGTACCTTCTCCATCGCAATTATATCTTTTTTGAGATGCGGCGACCAGAATTGTACACAGTATTCAAGGTGCGGTCTCACCATGGAGCGATACAGAGGCATTATGACCTTTTCCGTTTTATTCATCATTCCTTTTCTAATAATTCCCAACATTCTGTTTGCTTTTTTGACTGCCGCAGCACACTGAACCGACGATTTCAATGTGTTATCCACTATGACACCTAGATCTCTTTCTTGGGTTGTAGCACCTAATATGGAACCCAACATCGTGTAATTATAGCATGGGTTATTTTTCCCTATATGCATCACCTTGCACTTATCCACATTAAATTTCATCTGCCATTTGGATGCCCAATTTTCCAGTCTCACAAGGTCTTCCTGCAATTTATCACAATCTGCTTGTGATTTAACTACTCTGCACAATTTTGTGTCATCTGCAAATTTGATTATCTCACTCGTCGTATTTCTTTCCAGATCATTTATAAATATATTGAACAGTAAGGGTCCCAATACAGATCCCTGAGGCACTCCACTGTCCACTCCCTTCCACTGAGAAAATTGCCCATTTAATCCTACTCTCTGTTTCCTGTCTTTTAGCCAGTTTGCAATCCACGAAAGGACATCGCCACCTATCCCATGACTTTTTACTTTTCCTAGAAGCCTCTCATGAGGAACTTTGTCAAACGCCTTCTGAAAATCCAAGTATACTATATCTACCGGTTCACCTTTATCCACATGTTTATTAACTCCTTCAAAAAAGTGAAGCAGATTTGTGAGGCAAGACTTGCCCTGGGTAAAGCCATGCTGACTTTGTTCCATTAAACCATGTCTTTCTATATGTTCTGTGATTTTGATGTTTAGAACACTTTCCACTATTTTTCCTGGCACTGAAGTCAGGCTAACCGGTCTGTAGTTTCCTGGATTGCCCCTGGAGCCCTTTTTAAATATTGGGGTTACATTTGCTATCCTCCAGTCTTCAGGTACAATGGATGATTTTAATGATAAGTTACAAATTTTTACTAATAGGTCTGAAATTTCATTTTTTAGTTCCTTCAGAACTCTGGGGTGTATACCATCCGGTCCAGGTGATTTACTACTCTTCAGTTTGTCAATCAGGCCTACCACATCTTCTAGGTTCACCATGATTTGATTCAGTCCATCTGAATCATTACCCATGAAAACCTTCTCCATTACGTGTACCTCCCCAACATCCTCTTCAGTAAACACCGAAGCAAATAAATCATTTAATCTTTCCGCGATGGCCTTATCTTCTCTAAGTGCCCCTTTAATCCCTCGATCATCTAACGGTCCAACTGACTCCCTCACAGGCTTTCTGCTTCGGATATATTTAAAAAAGTTTTTACTGTGAGTTTTTGCCTCTACAGCCAACTTCTTTTCAAATTCTCTCTTAGCCTGTCTTATCAATGTCTTACATTTAACTTGCCAATGTTTATGCTTTATCCTATTTTCTTCTGTTGGATCCTTCTTCCAATTTTTGAATGAAGATCTTTTGGCTTAAATAGCTTCTTTCACCTCCCCTTTTAACCATGCCGGTAATCGTTTTGCCTTCTTTCCACCTTTCTTAATGTGTGGAATACATCTGGACTGTGCTTCTAGAATGGTATTTTTTAACAATGACCACGCCTCTTGGACATTTTTTACTTTTGTAGCTGCTCCTTTCAGTTTTTTTCTAACAATTTTTCTCATTTTATCAAAGTTTCCCTTTTGAAAGTTTAGCACGAGAGCCTTGGATTTGCACACTGTTCCTTTTCCAGTCATTAAATCAAATTTGATCATATTATGATCACTATTGCCAAGTGGCCCCACCACCGTTACCTCTCTCACCAAGTCCTGTGCTCCACTGAGAATTAGATCTAAAATTGCTCCCTCTCTCGTCGGTTCCTGAACCAATTGCTCCATAAAGCTATCATTTATTCCATCCAGGAACGTAATCTCTCTAGCGTGACCCGATGATACATTTACCCAGTCTATATTGGGGTAATTGAAGTCTCCCATTATTACTGCACTACCAATTTGGTTAGCTTCCCTAATTTCTGTTAGCATTTCACTGTCCATCTCACCATCTTGACCAGGTGGACGGTAGTATACCCCTATCACTGTAGTCTTCCCTGATACACAAGGGATTTCTACCCATAAAGATTCAATTTTGTATTTAGTCTCATGCAGGATGTTTATCCTGTTGGACTCTATGCCATCCCGGACATAAAGCGCCACACTTCCTCCCGACTGCTCCTCTCTGTCATTGCGATATAATTTGTACCCCGGTATAGCACTGTCCCATTGGTTATCCTCTTTCCACCATGTCTCTGAGATGCCAATTAAGTCTATGTCATCATTTACTGCTATACATTCTAATTCTCCCATCTTACTTCTTAGACTTCTGGCATTAGCATACAAACATTTCAAAGTTTGTTTTTTGATTGTATTTTTATTCTGCTTTTTAATTGATAGGGATAAGTTAGAATTTTTTAGCTCAGGTGAGTTTTTAGTTACAGGCACTTGGACTACTTTTCTTATTATTGGAACCTCACTGTCGGGATGCCCTAATTCTAATGCATCATTAGTATCCTTTAAAGATACATCTCTCCGAACCATGCGCTGCTGAGCGACTGTCGGCTTTCCCCTTTGTTCTAGTTTAAAAGCTGCTCTATCTCCTTTTTAAAGGTTAGCGCCAGCAGTCTGGTTCCACCCTGGTTAAGGTGGAGCCCATCCCTTCGGAAGAGACTCCCCCTTCCCCAAAAGGTTCCCCAGTTCCTAACAAAACTGAATCCCTCTTCCTTGCACCATCGTCTCATCCACGCATTGAGACTCCGGAGCTCTGCCTGCCTCTGGTGACCTGCGCGTGGAACAGGGAGCATTTCAGAGAATGCTACCCTGGAGGTTCTGGATTTAATCTTTCTACCTAAGAGCCTAAATTTGGCTTCCAGAACCTCCCTCCCACATTTTCCTATGTCGTTGGTGCCCACGTGTACCACGACAGCCGGCTCCTCCCCAGCACTGTCTAAAATCCTATCTAGGTGACGCGTGAGGTCCGCCACCTTCGCACCAGGTAGGCATGTTACCAGGCGATCCTCACGCCCACCCGCCACCCAGCTATCTACATTCCTAATAATCGAATCACCAACTATGACGGCCGACCTAACCCTTCCCTCCTGGGCAGTAGGCCTTGGGGAGATATCCTCAGTGCGAAAGGACAATGCATCACCTAGAGAGCAGGTCCTTGCTACAGGATCCTTTCCTGCTACACCTGGTTGGTGCTCTCCCATTATGAGACCTTCTTCCTCCAAGGCAGCACCAGGGCTGCCAGTCTGAAGTTGGGACTAGACTACTATGTCCCTGAAGGTCTCATCTATATACCTCTCTGTCTCCCTCAGCTCCTCCAGGTCTGCCACTCTAGCCTCCAGAGATCGGACTCGTTCTCTGAGAGCCAGGAGCTCTTTGCATCGCATGCACATGTACAACTTCTCACCGGTGGGTAAAAAATCATACATGTGACACTCAATGCAAAAGACTGGGAAGCCCCCCTCTTGCTGCTGGACTGCTGCCTTCATCTCAATTTTGATCAGTTCCTAGTTAAGTTTTAGGTTGCTATGGGAGTAGGAATGTGTCTAAGTTCCTTTAAATGTATTAGTGAATTCACTATATGTCTGGTAGTGGCCTACTGGGGTCTGATCGAATTCTCAATAAAGTTTTTGTTGTTGGGGTTTTTTTTTTGGTTTTTTTTTTGTGCAAGTGGCACCTGCCTATAAATTAAGGGATGAGCTTGGGGTGGGTGGGTTGGGAATTACAAACAGTCTAACTTTAGTTAGTCAGCCTGAGTGACTCACAGCTCCCTTGATTAACAAATGTTGTTCCCTATTCAAACCTAATCACACTACCTCAACACCTTTCCAAGGTGAGTAACGGAGCTGAACTATTCAACTTTTTTACTTTGGTATATACTGCTCCTAGCTTATTTCTAGCTTCTGGCTACTTTTTTGTGGGGTTTTTTTTTTGTGGGGTTTTTTTTTGTTTTTCAATACAATGCACTCAGTTATTATTAAATAAAACACTTAGCTCTTTAAAAGTCTGGAGGACACTTTAATAGTCAGGCAGACTTTTAAAAAATAAACACACTACCTACTGCTACCTTATTGACTGACTAAATACAAACAGTCTAACTTGTTTATTTATTCACTGCCAACCTACTGCTACCTTATTGACTGACTAAAAATACAAACAGTCTAACTTGTGTATTCACTGCCTACCTACTGCTACCTTATTGACTGACTAAATACAAACAGTCTAACTTGTTTATTTATTCACTGCCAACCTACTGCTACCTTATTGACTGACTAAAAATACAAACAGTCTAACTTGTGTATTTACTGCCTACCTACTGCTACCTTATTGACTGACTATTTAAAAATGCAAACAGTCTAACTTGTTTTATTCACTGACTGACTATTAAAGGCACAAACACACAAACACACTAAATAATATTCCCAAATAGTTAACTTTGCCCCAATACTTTTAAAAAAGTCAGTGTCAATGTCCCAAGCAAAGACTTACTGATTCCTTTCAGCCACCAGCAAGGTGATCCTCTCCTCTCAGTGTTTCCACTGGAATAGGAGGGAGGTTGTTTGTTTGGCTATGGAGGCTTCAGGCAGATCTTAGCAGCACGCTAACACCTTTTTAAAAATATTTTTTCTTCCTTAGGAGTAACTGTGTAAATGTCTTGGTAACGACGACGCAGCTTATCCCAGCACTTGCAAAAGTCCTGCTGTATAGTTTAGGCGGTGCTTTTCCTATTGAAAATATTTATAGCGCAACTAAAATAGGTAAGAAAATATTTTCTTTTTTCTTTATTTGGGCGGAATGGGACGTGGAAGCTTGTTTTATATTTTAAAAAGTGCACTTAACCAGTTCAGAAGTGCATTGCAAATAAACATTTCTATTTTGCTGCATCTGGGGTGACCTCGAGTACCAGTTCTCTTGTCATGAAATAGAAAAACATGGGATAGATGAAAGCGATGAATGCACTGGAAGAGCTATCGTTAGTAATATTTGTGTCCTGTTGCTGTTCTTTCGGTGGGCTGAGATTGTACAGGAGCATGCAAGCTTTTCTTTTCGAGTGATTCTGCTGCTGCCTCTAGTCTGCTACAGTCTAGTGGAGATACATTTAATGAACCTGAGATTTCAGATTTAAGGGAGAAGCTGTTGGAAGTGTGCTTTTGAATTCTATAAGTGAAAATGGGGGAAATGCTACAGAAAGTGATAGTGAAGGGATCATAGTTTGTGTCAGCTCTCACAGAGTGATTCTCTGATCTGATGTCACTGACCTGGTTGGATGGACTTTGCAGCCTTTTAGTCTGAAGGTCTGGGGAAACACTGCCTCCCCCTCCCCCATCAATTTTGCCATTATTGATTTTAAATGGGGTTTAGTGCTTCCCAGGGGACGTTATTTCTTCTTGCATGGGCTATATATATATAGCCCATATATAAAACCAAAATGACTATAGTGATTGGAATAACGGCTTTTGTTCTAATAGAAACCAGGAAGCACACTAAATAGGGCTTAGCTTTGAGATTACAATGGTGGCAAGAGCAACCTGCCTTTAGAGCCGGAAAAAAAAAAGGATACTCTAGCAGCTTTTCTATCTGGATGTTTGGAATAGGAATAACCCGAGCCAAATCAGCCGCAGGTAGCAAGAAACTCAGCTGTGCCATGCGCGCGAGGCTGGGAATGACCCGTGGTGCTTGATTCAAGCAGGTTCTTATCGCCCCCGTTTCAATCTGCAGGCTAATTCACACACGCACGATGCCTGTGCATTGTTTTTCAGGCAAAGAAAGCTGTTTTGAGCGTATAGTGTCCAGGTTTGGCACTAACATAACTTATGTTGTGGTTGGAGATGCCCGAGATGAGGAGCATGCCGCTAACCAGGTAACTTCACGCTGAACTCTTTTATCTCATTTATCTTCCAGGAAAAGAAAGTTGCTTTGAGCGAATAATGCAAAGGTTTGGCAGAAAAGTAGTATATGTTGTAATTGGGGATGGTGTAGAAGAAGAACAGGCAGCAAAAAAGGTAAAATGCCGCACAGAAACTACTGGTGTGATATGTAGATACTAACGCAAGCCTTTTTATTTTTTTTGTTTGTTTGTTTATTTGCATTTCCATGGCTTTTGCAGAATGGCACACTTTAGGGATTTGCTTTGAACAATGAGTGTGGCTCCCTGCAAGGCACGGTGGCTTTCCAGCAGAACATTCCAGCCTTTTCCGTACCAGTGTTTCTGACCTGGAACAATTTCTCATGCTTGAGTGAAAGAGAGAGAATTACGTGACTGATGGAACTGAATAAGCTTTCATCAAATGTGCTGCTGATAAAACCACCCGACAGGAAGGGAAAGAGACAGTATATCAATTTAAAACTTGAGTGTAGAAGGGAATTGCTAGTGAAAGGGACCGGAAAGATATGAGGCATGATGACAGGGATGGTATAAACCCAAGCATACTGAATAAAATGTACTGAGCATTGTTAACATAAATGCATTTTCCATGAACATAATTATTTAGTAATAAGAAAAACCCCAATATGCGACGTGCATAATCTGGATTTGGCTGTTGTGTGCAGTTGATTTACTTGGTTTTGAGCTGTCATTCCGAATGAAGCTGTATTTTTTCAGCAGTGATGGCAGACATATGAAAAACTGAATTTGTATTCATTATGTAGGGAATTTCTTCAAAACATGAGTTCGCAAGAAGTACAAAAGTAAGCAATGGAGAGGAAAATGGTCAGAAAAGGCTGTAGGACTGTACTTTTACTGGGTTAAGAAGACTAGTGACAGGAAAGATAAGTAAGGATGCGTGGGAGGTTCACGACAGCCGTTGTGTTAAGGGAGCGAGACCCGGGGATAAGAAACACTTTGCCAAAGAATTTGAGTTTAGAGCTGGGATTTGATGGTGTATATAGAGGGGGCTAAGCAGATAAAGAGGAGAGAGCATTATGTAAGGAGTATTTTGGCTTTCTTATCAAGCATTTTGACTAGAGTTTATAGAAACCTTGAAGCCTGGTGCTCATATAAATGAGGGGAGAATGGGCAAGATGTGCCTCAGTATTTTTATAGCAGACCCATCAGGCATTAAATGCTGGTTCCAGATTGTTCCTTATATTCTACCTAAAGCATCTCTGCAATGCCACTTCCTCCGGGATGTGTAAGTGTCTGACTTATAGATAATAATTTGATACTAGCCCTTACCTATATTCAGCGCTAGGTGAAAATGTCTTGCAAAAGGTCTGTCTTCTTTTTCCGTAATCATGTCATTTTAGACACTTACCAACAGACTGCCCAGTTCCTAGTTTTCACAAAGTAACTAGTTTCACTCTCTGGACATTTAGAGGTGCAGTAGCAGTGATGGTATTGGGTTATATTTTGCTGAATTGAGAGGTGACTGTTTCATTCAGTTCTTGTTTTGCATGAATCTTGTACCTTGCCAACCTCACATGCATGTACAAAGAAAGACTGTATCTTTGCAAAGCACCTTTAATTGCATTCATTTCATAATCTGCAGTATATTTTTCCCAAAGGGCACTCTTGAACTTTTTTCCCCTTGACCTAATTTTTTCTTTTTCACACAGCACAACATGCCCTTCTGGAGGATATCAAGCCATTCGGACCTCTTAGCCCTACATCAAGCACTGGAACTAGAGTATTTGTAACTGCGCTATATAGCTGGAAATCCTTTTTTAAAAAAAATATTTCAAGTACACTGAAGTTTTATGTGTGATTCAGTGCCTCTGGCTTTACACATGTGGATTGTCTTAAGAAGGGACGAGATCATACTTGGTGTGAAAATTCCAGAAGGAAGACTAACAGATTGTGGGAAAGGAGTGTGAGCAGTAGTGCAACGTGTAAAGGATACTCTATGGTCTTACATACGCAGCGTTTTATCGAATAAAACCAAGGAGGTCGCTGGTAAAAACCAAGCGAGCTCCTAACCAGTGAGCAGCCGTTGTCCAGGATCCTCTTGATGGCGACGTATCAGCACACATTTTCTGACTGACATGGTGGCGTTCAACATTCCTCATTATGGGATATATTCTCAGCACTGAGGTTTGAGTCAGACATTAGCCCTACCTAACCCAGAAAATCTGAATTAGAATGCACTCAGACTATCTAATGATGACAATCATGTCTAGACTTGTAATTTGTGTAAATTATTGATGGAAATAATTTACTGTGATTTTATTAGCAGCTGACTTTGGAAGTGGATGCAATTTTATTTTTTTTTTTGTTTTGTTTTCTTTCTCTTTTTGGGTGGGCAGGGAATATAATATTGTCTCTTTTATAAGTTTGGTGGTCAGAATGTGCATAATGATGTGTTTGCGCCTTAAAGACAAGACAGTGTTTGTGTGTTACAATGTAACTTTGCTTAAAGAAAAATATGTAGATAAAAATAATAATTTTTTTGTGATAATTTTCCACATGACCAAATTTCAAGTTCAAGTTATCAAAGGGAAAAGAGCTGCATCATAAGCAGTTAATTATCTGTTGCTCTATGACAAAATAAAGGAGAGTTTGTGTTTTTATTTGGAATCTGAAATAATTCTAATACCTGCTCTGCAGACCATCCTAACTGCATCAAAACATGAGGGAAAGTCATACATAAATGAATTTGCGCATGTTACCATCTGGGCATTTGTCAGTCAGTCAGTCTCACATAAATGTGTTTCATTTCTGTATGACCTACACTGAAAAATGATAAAGAGTGGGCATTGCTCACATAAGTCACACAGAAGCCGGCATGAATCGGGATGGATTTCTCACTGTGCAGGAACTCGTCAGGCAGGGCGAAGGATCCACAGACATGAGAAAAATGGAACTGACAGACGTCATGGGAAACTTCAAAGATAACCTAAAAATAATAATATGTAACATTTCATCCCATTTGACGGGTTTGCCCTTTTCCTATTTTCTGTCCTGTGGGTTTGTTGGGAAGCATGTCTGACCTTAAATATCTACCCAGTTTGCCAAGTTGGCTAGTGGACCTTACCTTTCTTCACAGAAAGATAGAAAACAAGACATGCCAGACACTGGAAGCCGACTGGAAGACTTACAAAAGTTGTCCTTGTTCCAATAGCAGCCCCAAGGGCCTGTAAGAGGAAGGCTAGTGGGTGGTAGTTGGGGTTGATTGAGTTGCTAACTGGGCTTCAGGCTATTTTAGGCTCTCTATCAAGTAAGGAATATGGACACATGATGCCTGTGTCCAATGCCATTGGTAGAGTGGTGCATTACCCACATTCAAAGGGACTGTATCCGTTTTTCCTGGCAAGACGGAGCTAACAGCTATCCTGTGATATTTGGTGTTTATACACAGCAGCCTTTAGAAAAGGAACAAGAATTGTAAGTGGGAACAGTCGCTGTTTGGTTTCCAGATGTGTCTATTTGTGCTTGCATGGTATAGTTACCAGCATGTGCATGCATCCCAGTTCAGGGCAGTGATGGAAGATGGGGTGCATTACCTAGGTGGTAATGTCTGTGGTGCAGAAGGTGGTGCAGAAGGTGACAGGGCAAGCAATAGTTGGCTGAATGTAAGCAGAACCACCTTTATTATGAAATGACTAAGGATACAGGGTAGATAAAGCTTCAGCGCCCCTTCACTTAGCATTCTGTGTCGATCTGTGGAAGGGGACTGGGGTGTAGTGATGACACCATGATATCGATGTAGGGGTTGAAGATGACATTGTGTATGTATGGGAAATGTGTGCTTAACCTTTCATGGACAGGACAGTTGTCAGATAGTAAGAGAGTAAATAACAGCAGATAAGGACACACACACATACTCTCTCTCTCACATTTAAACTGCTCTAGTGAAGAATATACCCAAGCAGTTAGTCATTCAAATTGTACTGCCTGCAGAATGTTGTAGAGGGACCTTGCATGAATGGACAACTGGGCATGTAAATATCAGATGAAATGTAATGTCAATAAGTGCAAAATGGTGCACCTAGGTAAAAAAATTAATCCTAATCACGGGAGCAATTTTCAGACTCTCCTCACTGGGACAAAATCCATGGCTTTTTTTATCTGCAGACTTTGCGCCAATTCCAAGGAGAAGGAGCACACGTACATTCATTTTTATTTGTTTAACGAGTTTTATATATCGTCATTCGGAATCGTCAAAATAACGCCGTCATAACGGTTTACAAAATATAAGGTTACAGGGATAAGGGGGGTTAAACAAGGGTTACAAGGTACAAACTGTTATTAGGCAAAGGGGATAACGTATAAGGTTATAGTTCAGTTTTATGTATCACTTCTTATTTATAAAAAACATAGATGTGATGAATTTCGTTTATTCTTGAGGGTAGATTGGAGGGTGATGTAGTTATGTTGTTTATTGGGTGAGTTGGTATGCTTTTTTGAACAACCATGTTTTGCAACTTTCCTTGGGTACATGTGCACCTATTTTTTGTACAGGCGCCTATCCCATGTAAAATAATGTGGGTAGAGGTAAAAATGTGCTCTGTGAGCTATTTTCCTCCCCAGACTTAAACATGCCACTGGGAATGCCTCTTTTAAATGTGCCTAAAAGATATATACATTGTGGGACAGCATGTGTACTTCTAACTGCATTGAGGAAAGGCGATTTTCCGATGGAGGTTACACAGGCACATGGCTTTGAAAATGTCCCTCTAAATACAGTATAATCCATACTCAGAGTTACTCAGGAAAGGACTCCAGTTACTGTGGACAATACACTGAAATCCCCTGTTCAGTGTGCTGCAGCAGCCAAAACAAAACAAAAAAAAGTCAAATCTAATGTTAGGAATTAATAGAAAAAAAAGAGAACCGAGAATAACGTAATGCCTCTGTATGAATGCATAGTAAATGTCAGTAGAAAAAGACCCAAATGCTTCATCCAGTCTGCTCAGCAATTTTTATAAAATGAGGAAAATAGTTAAAAAAAACTGAAAGGTGCAGCTGCAAAGGTTAAAAGTGTTCAACAGGCATGAACATTGTTTAAAAATACAATCCTAGACATGCAGTCCAGTTGTATTCCATGCATTAAAAAAGGTGGAAGGAAGGCAAAAGGAGAGGTGAAAGAGGCTATTTTAGCAAAAAAAACATCCTTCAAAAATTGGAAGAAGGATCCATCTGAAGAAAATAGGATAAAGCATAAGCATTGTCAAGTTAAGTGTAAACATTGATAAGACAGGCGAAGAGAGAATTTGAAATTAAGTTGGCCATACAGACAAAAACTCATAATAAAAACTTTTAAAAATATATCCAAAGCAAGAAACCTGTGAACGAGTCTTTGGACCATTAGATGACCAAGGGGTTAAAGGGGCTCACAGGGAAGATATTAACATAAGGCCTTGCAGAAAGACTAAATGAATTATTTGCTTCCATGTTTACTAATGAGGATGTTGGGGACATACCAGTTCCGGAGATGGTTTTCAAGGGTGATGAGTCAGACGAACTAAACCAAATCACTGTGAACCTGGAAGATATAGTAGGCCAGATTGACAAACTAAAGAGTAGCAAATCACCTGGAGCAGATGGTATGCATCCTAGGGTACTAAAGGAACTAAAAAATGAAATTTCTGATCTATTAGTTAAAACAAGCCGTTAAGCCCGTTAAAACGGGCTACATCCCTCTGTCTCTCACCTCCCCCTCTTCACCACCCCCTACCTCCCTCCCACCCACTCAGTCCCTCCCTCCCACTCAGTCTCACTCCCTCCCTCTCAGTCTCACTCCCTCCCTCCCCTCTCCCTCAGTCCCACTCCCTCTCTCCCTCCCTCTCCCTCAGTCCCACTCCCTCCCTTTTTTTTCTGGCTCAGACCGACGTGCTCGCCCGCACATGCGCGGTAGAGCTGGTCTCTACCGCGCATTTGCGGCACGTCGGTCATCCTTCGTTTATTAGGTAGGATTTGTAACCTATCATTTAAATCATCTAATGTACCTGAAGACTGGAGGGTGGCCAATGTAACCTCAGTATTTAAAAAAGGCTCCGGGGCGATCCAGGAAACTATAGACCAGTGAGCCTGACTTCAGTGCTGGGAAAAATAGTGGAATCTATTCTAAAGATCAAAATCGTAGAGCATATAGAAAGACATGGTTTAATGGAACTCAGTCAACATAGATTTACTCAAGGGAAGTCTTGCCTAACAAATCTGCTTCATTTTTTGAAGGGGTTAATAAGCATGTGGATAAAGGTGAACTGGTAGATGTAGTGGAAAGAAATATGATGAGTGAGGTTATCAAATTTGCAGATGATACAAAATTATTCAGATTGTGATAAATTGCAGGAAGATCTTGTGAGACTGGAAAATTGGGCATCCAAATGGCAGATGAAATTGAATTTCGCTAAGTGCAAGGTGATGCATATAGGGAAAAATAATCCATGCTATATTTATACAATGTTAGGTTCTATATTAGGAGCTACTATCCCAGAAAGAGATCTAGGCATAGTGGATAACATATTTAAATCATCGGTTCAGTGTGCTGTGGCAGTCAAAAAAGCAAACAGAATGTTGGGAATTATTAGAAAGGGAAAGATGAATAAAATGGAAAATGTCATAATGCCTCTGTATTGCTCCATGGTGAGACTGCACCTTGAATACTGTGTACAATTCTGGTTGTCACATCTCAAAAAAGATATAGTTGTGATGAAGAAGGTACAGAGAAGGGCAACCAAAATGATAAAGGGGATGGAACAGCTCCCCTATGAGGAAAGGCTGAAGATGTTAGGGCTGTTCAGCTTGGAGAAGAGATGGTTGAGGGGGGGTATGATAGAGGTTTTTAAGATCATGAGAGGTCTTGAACAAGTAGGTGTGAAGCGGTTATTTACACTTTCGGATAATAGAAAGACTAGAGGGTATTCCATGAAGTTAGCAAGTAGCACATTTAAGACTAATCGGAGAAAATTCTTTTTCACTCAACGCACAATAAAGCTCTGGAATTTGTTGCCAGAGGATGTGGTTAGTGCAGTTAGTGTAGCTGGGTTCAAAAAAGGTTTGGATAAGATCTTGGAGGCAACGTCCATTAATTGCTATTAATCAAGTTTACTTAGGGAATAGCCACTGCTATTAACTGCATCAGTAGCATGGGATCTTCTTGGCATTTGGATACTGGCCTGGTTTGGCTTCTGTTGGAAACAGGATGCTGGGCTTGATGGACCCTTGGTCTGACCCAGCATGGCAAGTTCTTATGTTCTTATGTAGGTGGCCCTTCCCGGAACAGTAAAGGCAAAGGCCCAGCGTGCGTCTCTGCTGACTCTCCTCAGACATAAGCCGAGCTCATCCCAATTGCATGGGATCTTCAGGTTGAGTGGGACCAGTCTCCATTGGAGGGCTAGGGGCCAAGGGATGTGAGAAGGAAGGCGCAAGGACTACTGGTCAGCAAGGTATCCTGGTCTCCCAAAGCCGTTGTTGCAGGCGGCGATCAATCCTGCCCGCTAGGTCAATCAAGGTGTCCAAACCCTCAGGGAGCTCCCGTGCTGCCAACTCATCCTTGATTCTTGGGGAGAGGCCCTCCAGAAAAATGCTTCGGAGGCTGTCCTCCCACCAGCCCAGTTCGGTTGCGAGGGTTCGAAATTGATGTTACAAGTCCATCAAGCTAGGTTGAGAGAACATTGTACAAATCTCATCTTTGTGTGAGTTTCCTCACTCCGAAGGACATCAAATCTTCACAAGAGTGTACTGTTCTGTTCGTACATCTCACTCTGCATGTCAAAGTGGCCCCTAACCCCTATACTTCTACCTAAACCTCACCTCGAATTACTAGGTGGGCCTCCTATAGAGATATAAATAGCTAACTACAAAGGCCTTATATAGACTCTCTCTCTCTCTCTCTACCACTTTACTGTGCAATATGGCTTCATAAAGCCAACCTATTTTTCAAAATTCCCAACCCCTTTTAAAAATTAGCTTCGCACAATGCATAACGCGAGTTGGCAAACAACCCCCTTAGTTTTGATATACATTTTTTTGACTCCAATTTTTTTTTTCCTCTATGATCACAGTATAAATTCTGGGTCTTATGCTTAGGATAGTTCTTCTTTTTTGGCTTTTTGACTGAGAATGAGAAAACAGGGGGAATTAAAGCTCCTCCACCAGACTCCTATAAGCACCATTACCAAAACAAGAGGCTAAACTTTCCTTTTAAAAAATAAAAGTTGGTAGGTTCCCTTACCTTCTTTTTGGCTTATATCAGCTGTGGTGTATGAGTCAAGAGCAGTGGGGGTCCCTTCTTGGTATTTTGGCTGCAAAAGAACGCCCTGACACTTAAACCAACTGGAAATACCCAGCTGTTTGGACCCTACCAGAACTGGGAGGATCAAGCCTCCAATTAAAATATAAAAGAAAATGTGTAACATTCCATTCCATGCTTTTCCTTTCTTCTGCAGATTTAAAGATGAATTTTCTAAATGATAAACGCGTAAAAATGAGCATCTCCACGTGTAAGTAGTCCCTACTTGTGCAATCCATATTTTATACAAGTAAAAAATAAGCCTGCATTTTCACTTTCGTGTGCACATATTTGTGTGCACAAAAGGGGCGGGCTCAGGGCGTTCCAGGGCGGGGCCAACACATGCCCGTAAGTTGTTATTTTAAAAGACACGTGCTTTGGGCTGGATTTTAATACCTATGTGCGGGCGTAGATTTGTGCGCGCAGCCCTGCCAGCCACGCGCATGTTAAAAAATCCGGGGTCGGCGCACGTAAGGGGGTGCACACTTGTGCAGCTTGCTCACGCCGAGCCCTAGGGGAGCCCCGATGGCTTTCCCTGTTCCCTCCGAGGCCGCTCCGAAATTGAGCGGCCTCTGAGGGAACTTTCCTTCTGCCCCCCCCCCCCACCTTCCCCTGTCTTCCCCTACCTAACCCACCCCCCAGCCCTACCTAAACCCCCCTGACCTTTATTTTTCAAGTTGTGCACCCCGGCTGAGTGCCGGTGCATGATCCCCCCAACCTAGAGGCCCTACCGAGGCCTCTGGCCATGCCCCCCGCCCCGGACCGCTCATGACCTGCCCCTTTTTTCAAGCCCCGCCCCTTTTTTCAAGCCCCGGGACATACGCATGTTCTGGGGTTTGCGCATATCGCCGGGCCTATGCAAAATAGGCTCGGCGTGCGTAACTTCCCCCTGCGCACGTAAATCCAGCTGGATTTATTTGCGTAGAGCTTTTAAAATCTGCCCCATTGATTTCCTAACTTCCTCCTGTATGTTTACACCTGCTGATTACCTGGTGTAAGTGATATTAAACGTGTTCACTGAGCGGGAGATCTGGGGAGTTCAGGCCGAAGAACCAGGAATCTCCATGTCCTGGAGAAGGCCTGGGGGAAATGGTGCACTGATTGCTAAGCTGGTTAATTTCATGTACGCATTTGGCCAAGTTAGACGCATAAATCAAGGCTTGCGTGAGTACTTTACTTTCACACATAAAATATTTGCATTATATTTTAAAAATAGGTAAGAAAAGTGCAGGAGTTTAGTGCATTGATATGTGTGGTTTCAATGCATTGCATGTATTTGTGCATAAGCCTGCACTTGCGCGTATGTTGCTGGGTAGAGATGCGCATATTTTTGTAAAATGCACAAATATCATACATGTAGGTTAAAAACAATACCATGGTAAAATTATGTGCGGCCATAAATAAATGTATATGCCACTGTGCGCAGTTGTTTGAAAGCTATCCTCCCAGGGGTAGATTTTAAGAGGCGCGCGAACAGCCTACTTTTGCTTGCGCATCAGACTCAAGCAAAAGTACGCTGGATTTTAGTAGATACGCGCGGAGCCGCGCGTATCCACTAAAATCCTGGATCGGCGCGCGCAAGGCTATCGATTTTGTATAGCCTGCGCGCGCCGAGCCGCGCTGCCTCCCCCCGTTCCCTCCAAGGCCGCTCCGAAATCGGAGCGGCCTCGGAGGGAACTTTCCTTTGCCCTCCCCTCACCTTACCCTCCCTTCCCCTACCTAACCCACCCACCCGGCCCTGTCTACACCCCCCCCTTACCGTTGTCGGGGGATTTACGCCTCCCGGAGGGAGACGTAAATCCCCGCGCGCCAGCGGGCCTGCTGCGCGCCGGGCCGTGACCTGGGGGCGGGTACGGAGGGCGCGGCCACGCCCCCGGGCCGTAGCCACGCCCCGTACCCGCCCCCAAACCGCGGCCGACACGCCCCCGAAACGCCGCGTCGACCGGGCCCGCCCCCCGACACGCCCCCCTCCGAAAACCCCGGGACGTACGCGAGTCCCGGGGTCTGCGCGCGCCGGTAGGCCTATGTAAAATAGGCTTACCGGCGCGCAGGGCCCTGCTCGCCTAAATCCGCCCGGTTTTGGGCGGATTTAGGCGAGCAGGGCGCTGAAAATCCGCCCCCCAGTGTCTCATAAAAGCCGTGTGAGCCCGATATTTTTTATATAACCATTGTGCCATCTTCTTATTAGGCTTCTGAGTGCTATGCTCAAAGGGGCGGATTTTCAGAGCCCTGCTCGCCTAAATCCGCCCAAAACCGGGCGGATTTAGGCGAGCAGGGCCCTGCGCGCCGGGAAGCCTATTTTACATAGGCCTCCCGGCGCGCGCAGAGCCCCGGGACTCGCGTAAGTCCCGGGGTTCTCGGAGGGGGGCGTGTCGGGGGCGTGTCGGGGGGCGGGCCCGGTCGTCGCGGCGTTCCGGGGGCGTGTCGGCAGCGTTTTGGGGGCGGGTACGGGGCGTGGCTACGGCCCGGGGGCGTGGCCGCGCCCTCCGTACCCGCCCCCAGGGCGCGGCCCGGCGCGCAGCAGGCCCGCTGGCGCGCGGGGATTTACGTCTCCCTCCGGGAGGCGTAAATCCCCCGACAAAGGTAAGGGGGGGGTGTAGACAGGGCCGGGTGGGTGGGTTAGGTAGGGGAAGGGAGGGTAAGGTGAGGGGAGGGCAAAGGAAAGTTCCCTCCGAGGCCGCTCCGATTTCGGAGCGGCCTTGGAGGGAACGGGGGGAGGCAGCGCGGCTCGGCGCGCGCAGGCTATACAAAATCGATAGCCTTGCGCGCGCCGATCCAGGATTTTAGTGGATACGCGCGGCTCCGCGCGTATCTACTAAAATCCAGCGTACTTTTGTTTGCGCCTGGAGCGCAAGCAAAAGTAGGCTGTTCGCGCGCCTCTTAAAATCTACCCCAAAGTCTTTAAGCAAGCAGGAATTTACTAGAATTCAGTTTTACCTTCAGCATTTAATTTCACACTGCACGACTATTTCAGAAATTATTTTTAGAATGTACAAAGAGAAACTGAGAAACAATGTTTGGGAAAAGATGAGGGGTAAAAAATAACATCTAGATTAAAGCAAAGGGAAAAGGATGGAATTCCCTTTATTTAGTACAGCGAGCAAGCTGTCCACGTACCCAGTGTTTCACTGTTAGCCCTTTATCTCTGCTCCCTAACACTAGAATTCAGTTTCCACCATGAAATCTGTATGGGTGGTAGCTAATTATGCACTGCGTATCTTTCATCATTACTTGTTAGTGGAAATATCAGTGTCTTTTATTCTCTCTCTCTTTAAGGGTCCTTTTGAAGATTAAGATCACCTTGCCAGAAGTGCAGGGAATGTTGATATTAGTGTCCTGGTTACTTGAAGAGCCAGTGTTGGGTGTTAGTTCAATGTATCTAAAACCTTAGCTTGTTGAGTATCACTCACTAATGAGTGCTCATTAAGACTTTGTATATTTTTGTGCCCAGCGACGGGCAGGATGTGGTTTGGAGAAATGTCATTGTCTGTCAAACCATTATTGAATTAAGTACTTTCTACCACAATGGTTTATTTTTTTCTCTGTTACACACTGGTTGAGCGTCTCGTAATGCAACATTTTACATCTCCTTAAAGATGGAGATCTGAAATATTTAGTTACTTGGAAGGCAGCGGAACAAACGCTGACTCACGAATGACCACTTTTAGGGCCTCGTCCACTAGGTCTTTGCTCTCATTCTGTATTTATGAGGAAAAAGCTTGGTAAATTAAGCCCTTGGCGTGATCATTGATTGCTTGATCATTTATATTCATTTAGGAGCTGTATTGTGGCACTGCATATTTCTTTTTTTAGTTTTTACCTGTTGCTTTTGTCCTGTTCCTTGGCTTCCAGCTCAGTTAGAACTGGCCTCCACTGAGGCTACACTAGTCTGAGCTCTGGTTCACAGCTTCACAGAGATTTTCCCCATCTTCTAAAAGTCTCTCTCCCGTCTGGCCCAGCTATTGCAGAGACAGTCATTGGCCAGGGGGCCACAGACTGTGACCTCCTTGAGAACCTAGTGTACCCCACGTCTGACCACTAAGTGTTGCCAAAATGTGATGGTTAGGGCTCTCTCCTTCCCTTCCAGGGGCTTTAAAAACTGCCTTTGCAGCATCCTCAGCCTTGGTTGGCTCAAAGAGCATAGGCAAGGTTCAGGAATCTAATCCAGATCTCCCATGGGACAGCACACAGCACATCACTTCTATTATTTTGCTTGTTGTTTCAAACATTTTAAATGTTATCATACTACTGTCCAGAGCAATTTTCTTTATTATTAACTAATAATACTGCTGATTCATATAAAGGGACTTATGGTCCTTCTCTAAATCTATGCACCTCTCAGCAGAGGACACACAGAGATTGGTAGAGAACTGAGTGGACTAAATATTTACTATGGCACTCCCCTCTAGGAGTGGCCACAATGGGGCAGTCCAGAATGTGGAGTGAGAAGCCCGAAGACAACCTAGTCAGAAAGTTACGAGTAAGGAGATGGAGAGGAGGCAAGCCTCTTGTCTCCAAGAATAATTAGTAGCAGAGAGGAGTCCAAACTGAGTCCAGAGGAGAGAAAGAGGAAAGGGTGCAGGAGAAAGATTCCAGCATTGAACAATTGGGTACCAACATGGGTTCTTGGGAGTCCAGGAGCCCAGCTTCTGTCCAAGGAAGCTTAAACTTCAGGAAAATGAGTGAGAAGATCCCAGGAGGCTGTAACGACAAGGATCAGTAACCTCCCATTGTTACGCATGTCAGTCGCAGACAGCTGCGACCTCTCATGCTCACCTTTTTCCCTGCTCCATCAAGTCTGGGAAGAATGGCGGTCTCTGCTATTCTCCGCCGACCTCTCCGGCATGCCCGGGACAGCGTGGGCGCTGCCGACCGCCATCTTGGAACTGGAATTACCTAGGCACGCGTGCGCAAGGGCCTCCTTTGAACACGTCACGGCGGGAACCTCGGGGGTGTCCCCTCCCAATGATGTCAACCCGCAAATGTATTTAATCTGACCAGCCCTTGCCTTCTTGGAGTTAGCAAGGAGTTCCGTCTTGCTGAATCCACCACATTCAAGGACTTCCTGTTCCTGACTTTAGTCTTGGCATCTAACGCTCTGAGTACCTGCTCCTCGGGGGGCCTACCTGCCTGACTGCTACTAGACCTGTCTCTCTCTCCAGGAACCATCTATTGTGAGTACCTCTACTGACTTCTACTATACGAACTGTATTGAGGATTTCAAACGGTGTACCCCAAGCCTCAGGCCACTACCTCCATTCTTCAGTAGAAGCAATTCAGCTTTCCTGCATGACATAATATCAACAGACCAACTACGGGAGCCACTTCTGGGTTCCGGCATCTCTATCAGTTCTTCAGCATCTACTGTACAGACATTCTTGTCATACCCTGCTCCGCGGGCCACTACCGGATCTGTATTCCTGAGGTGCCTACACTCGTCAGAGGGAATCCCTGGCTAACCCTGCTCTGCGGGACACTACTGGATCTTCTCATCTGTGGTCTCACTCTGGGAATTCCCCATTGCTCAGGACTGTACTACTACATCTCCAATTCTGTGAACAGTACTTTTTCCTTTCTTCATAATAAAGTCTCTACTTCTAGCTGTGTCCCACACCACTGAGACTGTGCCTGCTGATGGTGAGGCTCACAGGGCTCCTCCCTGTGGGCGGAGACACCTCTCATCTCAGCCCAGGGTTCATATCCTTACAAAAACATAACACCCATGATAGGTCTCAGTACCTGATTGTGTATTCTAAATACTTAAAAGACTACTATTTGCAGCATTTTGTTTTGAAGTGTTTCAGTAAAGACTTTTTAATTTTTCAATAATATGAGGTCCATATTCAGAGGCATTTAGCCGGAAAACTCAGAAGTTATCATCTATCTACCTTTAAAGATTGGACTTTTTTAATCTGATTATTTAGATTTCCCTGTGAGAGCCCACTCCCCCTTGTTGCAATGGATTGGGACGTCCCTGTATTCGAGGCTGAATGTGGGGTAAGGAAGACCTGCCTGTCTATGTCTCCTAGCGAGCACACACAGCAACAGTGACCTGCTGCAGAGGAAGAATAGTTTTGCGTAAACTGTTTGAGCTCTCTCTTATGCTGGAGTCACAGAAATTTTATTCCACCCTTCCTGCTTCTTGCTTAAGTTTTCCACGTTTGGGTTAAACTAATATTTTTCCGCTTGGAGCTGAAAATTGGTACCTGGGAGTCAGCATGCCAAACCTTTGGAAGAGGTAAGTCTGTCATCCAGAAAGATACATAAGAACATAAGAAATTGCCATGCTGGGTCAGACCAAGGGTGCATCAAGCCCAGCATCCTGTTTCCAACAGAGGCCAAACCAAGTCACAAGAACCTGGCAATTACCCAAACACCAAGAAGATCCCAAGCTACTGATGCAATTAATAGCAGTGGCTATTCCCTAAGTAAACTTGATTAATAGCAGTTAATGGACTTCTCCTCCAATAACTTATCCAAACCTTTTTTGAACCCAGCTACACTAACTGCACTAACCACATCCTCTGGCAACAAATTCCAGAGCTTTATTGTGCATTGAGTGAAAAAGAATTTTCTCCGATTAGTCTTAAATGTGCTACTTGCTAACTTCATGGAATGCCCCCTAGTCCTTCTATTATTCGAAAGTGAAAATAACCGATTCACATCTACTCGTTCAAGAACTCTCATGATCTTAAAGACCTCGATCATATCCCCCTCAGCCGTCTCTTTTCCAAGCTGAACAGTCCTAACCTCTTCAGCCTAGTGGAATAGCCTAGTGGAGGGAGGAGGAATAGCCTAGTGGTTAAAGCAGTGGACTATGAACCAGAAGACCAAGGTTCAAGTCCTGCTGTTGCTCCTTGTGACCTTGGGCAAGTCACTTTACCCTACATTGCCTCAGGTACAAAAACTTAGATTGTAAGCCCTCTGGGGGTAGGGAAATACCTACAGTACCTGAATGTAAACCAGTGTGATATTTCAATTGAGATGAATGTTGGTATAAAATAAATAGGGGAGCTGTTCCATCCCCTTTATCATTTTGGTTGCCCTTCTCTGTACCTTCTCCATCGCAACTATATCTTTTTTGAGATGTGGCGACCAGAATTGTACACAGTATTCAAGGTGCAGTCTCACCATGGAGCGATACAGAGGCATTATGACATTTTCCATTTTATTAACCATTCCCTTCCTAATAATTCCTAACATTCTGTTTGCTTTTTTGACTGCTACAGCACACTGAGCTGACGATTTTAAAGTATATCCACTATGTTGCCTAGATCTTTTTCCTGGGTAGTAGTCCCTAATATGGAACCTAACCATACCTGACTTAGGTCACTGACGTCAGATCTCGGGTGAATTTAAAGAGACGTGAACCTCGGTTTCAGTTCCTCCAATCCTCTTTTTGACAAGATGGTCGAGATGTTTGTTCCAGTTTGAATGGTTAGCCTTGCTCTCATCAGATAAGTACTATTTTTATCTCTTTTGCTATCTGATACGCAAATTAATTATTATATGGTTATTTTAGGTAACTGATTCTTGCTAAAACATTTTTTTGATGTGCCCCTGATGAAGCTGAGTTAGCGAAACACCGGCCTGTGTAGGGCGATAAGAATGTTTTGTTTGATAAAGAGTCTGCTTCATCTTGAATTCCACGGATGGAGGACTGTTTTAATTAAAAAGAAAAAAAAGTTCTATAAAAAATTTCTTTGCAGTATTAAAGAATTAAAAAATGATGAAGGTGGATGATTGAGTAGACCGGTTAGTGTCTGTCATAAAGACATATAACGTCAGGCTTGCTGACACCTTCTTAGGCTAATATTTATAATATTGCGATTTCCACAATTTGTTGTGATTAGATTTCAATTACCCCAATACAGACTGGGTAAATGTAACATCAGGACTTGCTAGAGACATAATGTTCCTAGATGTAATAAATGATTTCTTCATGGAGCAATTGGTCCAGGAACCAACAAGAGAGGGAGCTATTTTAGATTTAATTCTTAGTGGAACGCAGGATTTGGTGAGAGAGGTAATGGTGGTGGGGCCACTTGGCAATAGTGATCATAACATGATCAAATTTAAACTAATAACTGGAAGGGGGACAATAAGTAAATCTGCAGCTCTAACACTAAACTTTCAAAAAGGAAACTTTGATAAAATGACGAAAATAGAAAAAACTGAAAGGTGCAGCTGCAAAGGTTAAAAGTGTTCAACAAGCATGGACATTGTTTTAAAATGGTTGAGATATCATAGATTAATCAATGAGAAATCAGTGAAAAAGGTAATCACCCCAGGAATTCATTATTTAACCCAAACGGATGAACAGTATTGAGTGTATATCCAGCGTTGTTCAGCCTGCAATAAAAGATTATGTCGATCTCCCCCTCGCCAATGCGGTAATATATGATCTATAGCACAAAAAAATAAATCAGCAAAGGTATGTTTGTATTCCTGACAATGCAATACCAACGGTTCATCCTCTCGATTATTTTTAATATTAGAGCGATATTCTATCATTCTAGTCTTCAGGAGACGCTTAGTCTTCCCGATATAAAGCAATGAGCACGGACATTGAATCAAGTAGACCACCATCGAAGAATCACAAGTAGTATGATGCTTAAGAAATATTTTGTAACCCGAAGGTAAAATCAGATGATCTTGAATGGACATAGATGATTGACAAACAGAGCAGGTGTGACACGGATAATGAGATCCTGAAATATGATTAGGTGAAGCTGACGTCACAGAGCTGTCAGATTTAACTAACAAGTTTCTCAAATTTGCAGCGCAGGAGAAAGTGATGCGTGGAGGTAATTGAGAAATCTCATGTACTTGCAAAACATGCCAATATTTTAGAATTGACTCTCGAATCTTAGACGCAGCAGTGGAATAGGGTAGAATACGTGCAGAGTCATCTATTGTCCGCGGAAGGAACAGATATTCACGGTGAGAGTATTTAGCCTGGAGGTATGCCTTCCTAATACATGAACGGGGATAACCTCTCGCAGCAAAACGTTCATTTAGTACTTTAGATTGTATTTCAAAGTCTACTGCAGATGTACATAGGCGTCTGAGACGAATATATTGGCTTACCGGCAAGTTTCTCTTTAAATTCCTCGGGTGAGCACTAGAGTAGTGAAGGTAAATATTTGAGCTGACAGGTTTGCGATACAATGAAGTAACAAATTTTCTGTCAATCAAAGTGATGCGAATGTCCAAAAAGGTGATTGTATGTGAATCAATTGAAGCTGTGAATTTCAAATGAGAATTACAGGAATTTAGCCAAATCAAAAACACTTGAAAAGTCTCTTCATTTCCCCTCCATAGCACAACAACATCATCGATGTAACGCTTCCAGGTAACTAATTGTTGCATGAAAGGATGATTAATAAGCCAACTGTTCTCAAAGTGGTGCATATAGAGGTTTGCCAGATCTGGGGCCATGGATGCCCCCATGACCATGCCACATACCTGCAAGTAAAATTCTTGATTAAAGGCAAAGAAATTTTTCTTTAAAGCAATCTGTAGAAGTTGTGACAAAAAGTCACCAGGAATACGATGAGGTCTTGGACGTTGATCAAAGAAATTATTTGCCTGTGTAGGGCGATAAGAATGTTTTGTTTGATAAGAGTCTGCTTCATCTTGAATTCCACGGATGGAGGACTGTTTTAATTAAAAAGAAAAAAAAAAGTTCTATAAAAAATGTCTTTGCAGTATTAAAGAATTAAAAAATGATGAAGGTGGATGATTGAGTAGACCGGTTAGTGTCTGTCATAAAGACATATAACGTCAGGCTTGCTGACACCTTCTTAGGCTAATATTTATAATATTGCGATTTCCACAATTTGTTGTGATTAGATTATTGTTGTGGTTATCCACCGACTCCTTCTTTGTGTGTGGTAATTGAAATCTCCCATTATTATTGCACTGCCAAATTGGTTTGCTTCCCTGATTTCTCTTAGCATTTCATCATCTGTCTGACCATTTTGTCCAGGTGGATGGTAGTATACTCCTATCACTATTCTCTTACCCAACACACATGGGATTTCTATCCATATAGACTGCACTGAGCATTTAGTTTCTTGTATGATCTTTATCCTGTTGGACTCTATACCTCCCGGACATAAAGTACCATATCCCCACCAAGTTGATCCTCCCTATCATTGCAATATAATTTGTACCCTGATATAGCACTGTCCCATTGGTTATCCTCCTTCCATCAAGTCTCTGTGATGCCAATTACGTCAATCTCATCATTTACTGCTATACACTCTCTCTCATCTTACTTCTTAGGCTTCTGGCATTGGCATACAGACATTTCAAAGTGTGTTTTTTGTTTGTATTAGTAACCTGCTTTTCAGTTGTTTGGGATAATTCGGAAATCTCATTAGCTTCGGTGATTTTTTACATATAGGCATATGAATTATGTTTGCTTTTAATGGACCCTCTCTGTTGGGATGCCCTAATTCTCCTGTTTCATTAGTATCCTTCAAGGATACATTTCTCCGAACCATGCACTGCTGAGTGACTGCCGGCTTTCCCTCTTGTTCTAGTTTAAAAGCTGCTCTATCCCCTTTTTGAAAGTTAGTGCCGGCAGCTTGGTTCCACTCTGGTTAAGGTGGAGCCCATCCTTTTGGAAAAGTCTCCCCTTGCCCAAAAGTTTCCCCAGTTCCTTACAAAACTGAATCCCCTGCACCATCATCTCATCCATGCATTGAAACTCTGGAGCTCCGCCTGCCTCTGGAAACCTGCACGTGGAAAAGGAAGCATTTCAGAGAATGCCACCCTGGAGGTTCTGGATTTCAGCTTCCTACCTAAAATCCTAAATTTAGCTTCCAGAATTTCCATCTACAGCAAGGGTTCCCATTAAAGTGCACTGATAGGAGAAACAAAGAAGATACAACATAAAGGTAACAAGAACTTTTTATTATTGGGGAAGGTGTGAGTCCTGCCTACCCAGTGCTTCCTAAGGAGTGGAAAGAATTCAGAAAAATAGAAAGGAAAGTGCCATTCAGGTGTTGCATTAGAAGTTAAAGGTGTTGAAAGAGGATTTCTGGAAGAATATTAAATCTGGGACTGAATTCTACTTAAACATTTGTACAAAGGCAGGAAAGGCTCTTTCTGTCTCTCACAGCATGGCACATCCTCTCTTTGTTCTCAACTGCGTGAATGATTTCAAAGCGAAGACTACGCTAACAAAACCCTAAGGTAAGTAAAACATTAAAGGGCCGATGCAGTATCGACACGTAGAAAGTGAGCGCTCAACACTGAGCGCCCGCTTTCTTAAAGTGCGCCCAACCACCTCTCCTGGGGAACCGATGTCATATTTAAATGACCTGATGCACTAAAAAGGACGCGCTAGGAAAAATCGTGTGCCCCTAGAGTGTCCTTGACATCGCGTGCCTAGGATACATGGCTGAGCACCCATGTCTGACCTGCTCTTAGCTCCCTCCCCAAAGGTCTGGCCTGATGGGCCAAGTGGTCTGGATCAGATCTGGGAGGGTTCAGTGCTTGAATGGAGGTCCTTAGGAAAGCCGTTTGAAAACGTCAAATCTTCTCCCTCCCGTTGTTTCCGATTTGTCCTTTTCACTAACATTTGTCACTGGAAAGGACCAGTCCCCTTTAAGGACAGCTTTCTGAAAGGTGATTGGCTCTTTCACTGACATGTGACAGTGAATGGACCAATCGTCAATAAGTGAAGGAGTGAATAAATTAATATTAAGTGCCCTGAAAGGGGATTGGTCCTTTCCACTGACAAATGTCAGTGAAAGGGACCAAATTGGGAACAGTCCTGCTGGAGGAGGTTCTCCAGCGGTGGTTCCTGGCCCGCCGGAGGGAGAAGATTTGAAGTTTTCAAAGGGCTTTGCTAAGGACCTCCGTTCAGGTACTGAACCCCCCGGATCTGACCCAGACCACTTGGCCCATAGGGCCAGACCTTGGAGGTGGTCAGACCATTAAAAATAATGTGTTTTAATCTAACTCCTTTGTTTCTCAGATTGCCACAATATTATGTCAGAGGAAGTACAGAAAAGAAGTATTTTCTGCTTTTCTGTACAACCTTTTGGGGTGCTCAGAAATTAACGTTTGCTCTGGGCAGGCGCTAATTTCTGAGCACAAAAATGTGTGTATTGGATGCACATTTTTTTTACTGCATGTGGAGTGAATAACTAATAGCCTCATCGACATGCATTTACATGTGATGAGCGCTGTTAATTGCCGGCACGTTGGACACGCGTTGTGGAGGCGATAATCTCCTACTAGCATAAGGGGCTGTGGATGCGCCTACACAACCTGCTTCTAACTGTGGGTTTAACAGGGAGCTGGGCTGAGCGCACTGTATTGCATCAGACCCTAAACACTTGTATAGAAATAGGAGAAATGGGAAAAAAGGCTATATCTGAAAAGCTATATGCACCATTTATATATTTATTTTAAATATTTATTTTCTGCCTATAACAAATCATCAAGCTAAGTGGATTAGAAAATAATGCTCATAGTATGGGATGTAAGCTCCTGGAACTAGACTGTAACAGAGACGTGAGAGAATGGCACAGCTCCCCTATGAGGAAAGACTAAAGAGGTTAGGGATTTTCAGCTTGGAGAAGAGATGGCTGAGGGGGGATATGATAGTGGTGTTTAAAACCATGAGAGGTCTAGAATGGGTAGATGTGAATCGGTTATTTACTCTTCCGGCCGGATTAACGCGCGCAGGGCCCTCGCGCGCCGGCGCGCCTACAGCCCCGGGACGCGCGTAAGTCCCAGAGCTTCGTAAAAGGGGCGGGGGTGGGGGAAAGTCCGGGGCGGGAACGGGGTCAGGGGGCGGTTCGGGGTGGGACCGGGGGCGTGGCGCCAGCCCGGGGGCGTGGTCGAGGCCTCAGGACCAGCCCCCGGGTCGGATGATGGCGCGCCAGTGGGCTGGGGGTTTAGATAGGGCCATGGGGGGGTGGGGAAGGGAGGGGAAGGTGGGGGGAGGTCGAAGGAAAGTTCCCTCCGAGGCCGCTCTGATTTCGGAGCGGCCTCGGAGGGAACAGGCAACGCGCTGGGCTCGGCACGCGCAGGTTGCACAAATGTGCACCCCCTTGTGCGCGCCGACCCCGGATTTTATAAGATACGCGCGGCTACGTGCATATCTTATAAAATCCAGCGTACTTTTGTTCGCGCCTGGTGCACGAACAAAAGTACGCCCTCGCACAAATTTATAAAATCTACCCCTATGGTTTTATATCACAAATAGGATACGGAGAAGTCACACGAAGACCCGAGTTTTGCAGTTCAAAAACATGGACTTTGTTGAAATGGGGAAGTACCTGGAGGAAGAACTAGAAGGCTGGGAGAAAATGAGAGAAGTGGAACAGCAGTGGGCCAAGCTAAAAGGAGCAATTACCAAGGCAACTAATCTATATGTTAGAAAAGTAAAGAAAAGCAAGAGAAAAATGAAACCTATCTGGTTCTCAAAGGAGGTGGCTGATAAAATAAAAGTTAAAAGAACAGTGTTTAAGAAATATAAAGGAACCCAAAGGGAGGATCACAAGGAAGCATATCTGGTGGAAATGAGGGAGACGAAGAAAGTAATCAAGACAGCAAAAAGTCAAGCAGAAGAAATGATTGCCAAAGAGGTAAAGCAAGGTGACAAAACATTTTTCAGATACATCAAAGAAAGGAGAAAAGTCTAAAGTGGTAGAGTGAAAATGAAAGGTAAAAAGGATCAATGTGTGGAGAGAGACAAAGAAATGGCAGAAATATTAAACGAATACTTCAGTTTGGTGTTCACTAAAGAGGACCCCGGAGAAGGACCGTCGCTAGTTAACAAGAAACTGGAGGGGAGTGGAGTAGATGTAACTCCATTTACAGAAGAGAATGTATGGGAAGAGCTGGAGAAACTGAAAGTGGACAAAGCCATGGGGCCTGATGAGGTTCATCCCAGGATACTGAGGGAGCTCAGAGATGTGCTGGCGGCTCCGCTGTGTGACCTGTTCAATAGATCCCTGGAAACGGGAGTGGTGTCGAGTGATTGGAGAAGAGCGGTGGTGGTCCCGCTTCACAAGAGTGGGAACAGAGAAGAGGTTGGTTACTACAGACCGGTTAGCCTCACCTCGGTGGTGGGAAAAGTAATGGAGTCGCTGCTTAAAGAAAGAATAGTGAACTCTCTACAGTCAGAAGGATTGCTGAACCAGAGGCAGCATGGATTCACCAGGGGAAGGTCCTGTCAGACAAATCTGATTGACTTTTTTGATTGGGTGACTAGGGAATTGGATCGAGGAAGAGCACTCGATGTCATCTACTTCAATTTCAGCAAAACTTTTGATACGGTCCCGCACAGGAGGCTTGTGAATAAAATGAGAAGCTAAGGAATGAGTGCCGAGGTGGTCGCCTGGATTGCAAACTGGTTGACGGACAGAAGACAATGTGTGATGGTAAATGGAACTTACTTTGAAGAGAGAGCGCTGTTAAGCGGAGTGCTGCAATGATCGGTTTTGGGACCGGTCCTGTTCAATATCTTTGTGAGCGACATTGCAGATGGGATAGAAGGTAAGGTTTGTCTTTCTGCAGATGACACTAAGATCTGCAACAGAGTGGACACACCGGAAGGATGGAGAGAATGAGACGGGATTTAAGGAAGCTGGAAGAGGGGTCGAAGATATGGCAGCTGAGATTCAATGCCAAGAAGTACAGTCATGCATCTGGAGTGTGGATATCCGAAAGAACTGTATTTGATGGGGGGTGAAGGGCTGATGTGTACGGAGCAGGAGAGAGACCTTGGGGTGATAGTGTCTAACGATTTGAAGTCGACGAAACAATGTGACAAGGCGATAGCTAAAGCCAGAAGAATGCTGGGCTGCATAGAGAGTGGAATATCTAGTAAGAGAAAGGAAGTGGTGATCCCCTTGTACAGGGCCTTGGTGAGGCCTCACCTGGAGTATTATGTTCAGTTCTGGATACAGTATCTCCAAAGGGACAGAGACAAGATGGAGGCAGTCCAGAGAACGGCAACCAAAAAGTTGGATGGTCTTCATAAAATGACTTATGAGGAGAAATTGAAGAACCTAAATATGTATACCCTGGAGGAGAGGAGGAGCAGGGGTGATATGATACAGACTTTCAGATACTTGAAAGGTTTTAATGAGCCACGGACAACAATAAACGCCTCTCCTGAGCTGCTGCAATCGGGGAAGGCCTGCACGATCGGCGCCGAGCCCCGCCGGGGGAAGGTCAGTATACCTCACTCCCCACCCAGGCAGCCTCAGCGCCGACAGCGCGGCTAAGATCGCAAAAAGAAAAAGCCTAAAGAAAACTAAAAACCGCGCCGAGAACGCCGAGAACGGGAGCCCCACCCACCGAACCAAGCCTCCAATAGGAGCCAGCCCTGAGGGGCTTTAAATCAGTCTTCAGCTCGGCGCCATCTCCTCTTCTGAGCTGCTGCAATCGGGGAAGGCCTGCGCGATCGGCGCCGAGCCTCGCCGGGGGAAGGTCAATATACCTCACTCCCCACCCAGGTAGCCTGAGCGCCGACAGCGCGGCTAAGATCGCAAAAAGAAAAAGCCTAAAGAAAACTAAAAACTGCGCCGAGAACGCCGAGAACGGGAGCCCCGCCCACCGAACCAAGCCTCCAATAGGAGCCAGCCCTGAGGGGCTTTAAATCAGTCTTCAGCTCGGCGCCGTGCGCCGAAGGAGCGCAACAAAGGGGCAGGCCCCTTTGTTTGCCCCTTTGTGCAGCCCCGAGGGAGCTCCGTGCCATCCCCACGGTCTTCAGTCCGGTTCTACAGCTCTACACCTCCACAGTTGCCTAACTTTCAGCTCCTTCAACATAACAGTGACACCAACAACTCTTAGAAGCCTCAGAGCGCAACCATCAACCTCAAAACCCAAACTACCCGCAACAGAACTCATCTCCACCAAACCACCTCGAGACAGCTACGCCCACGACTCTAATTCCAGACCTGCGCAAACTACGCCAGCATCGCACCGGGAGCCCATGGAACTGCCAGAGTTGCCGGCAGATTCCACAGAGGAACTTCATTGATCCTATAAAGGGGGATGAAGTAACTAAAGCCATTATCTGTGGCTGCCAGCAAAGGTCCGGGGCCAAACGTATTCTGTTGCTTGGATTAAAGACAGCACACAGATAGCCCCTCCAGCATTCACCCAGCCTCTCCAGCACCCATCCAGCATCAATTCAGCCTCTCCAGTATTCATCCTTCCACCCTCTCCAGCATTCACCCAGCCTCTTTAGCATCCATCCAGCCTCTCCAGCTTTCACCCTTCCACCCTCTCCAGCATTCACCCAGCCTCTTCAGCATTCATCCTGCCTCTCCAGCATCTCCAGCATCCATCCAGCAACCACCCAACCTCTCCAGTATTCATTCAGCCTCTCCAACATTTATTCATCCAGCCACTACAGCATTCATCCAGCCTCTCCAGTAACCCTGTGCAACCCTGTCCAGCCAGACCAGCTTCTATCACCATCCTCCAACTCCCCCCCCTCACCTCCCTCTATTCACCATCCGGGTAGGTAATATGCAATACTACCCCATTCCTATCATTTATCATCCCCTCTCACACCACTCCAAACTTTCACAACGGACCTTGAATCTGTCAACGAGATCACTCATCCCAATCATGCTCTCACCCTTGACCCAACTACTAGGTCTCACGATATTCTCTCTAACCTTCTTCAACACTCAGTCCCTCACAAAGAAAACGCACATTCTTCACGACTACCTGCTTGACTCCAATCCAGATGTATGTGCTATCACAGAAACCTGGTTAAAAAGCACCGACACTGTACTGATAAACCAGCTACCTATTCACCTCTATGACGTCTTCTCAATTACCAGACCCAAAAAAAGAGGGGGTGGTCTGCTTCTAGCAACCAAGAAAGAACTGAATCTTAGACAGCAACCTGTCAAGACCTCTTCCAAAAAATTAGAACTCGGATTGTTCAAATCAAAACATATTCAAATTCTTCTTGTCTACGCTCCACCAGGATCACTAGACTCTGATGCCTCACCCCTTATAGAAACCATTGCTAAATACATTAACATGGACTCACCTGCCATGATTCTGGGGGACTTCAATCTACATGTTGACGCCTCCCCGATCTCCCCCAACTGTGAAACCTTCTTATCCACACTTCAGGCAATGGGCTTTGAACAAATCGTCAACAAACCCACCCATAAAGCTGATCACACATTAGACCTCATCTTCCTAAACTCACACTTAACATACACTAACACACCAGACTGCACCCCAGTCCCTTGGTCTGACCATTCACTTATATCAGCTACTCTCAAGACTCAAGGAAACCCCTCTTAACCACAACCTCACTCCACCATCCATCTCAGAAGAAAATGTACCTCCGATATGCTCAGTGAACATCTTTCCAAGGAACTCCCCAATCTAGACATCTCCAACCCCAACTCAGCCCTTCTATCCTGGCGCAATATCACGGAGTCTATAGCCAACAAACTCTACCCCAAAGAGACCAAAACCATCAATTGGACTCAAAAAAGGAAGCAACCATGGTACTCACCGGAACTTAAATGAATGAAGCAAGACCTCCGTCACAAGGAAGGCACTTGGCGGAAGTCCCCCAACTCTACAACATTGTCAGATTACAAACGAAACATGCATCTTTACAGGATTTCTCTCCTACAAGCAAAAAAAGACTATTACGCCAGCAGAATACATGATATTCAGTATGACGCTAGGGCCCTGTTCTCCTATGTAGCTCAACTCACTAAACCCTCTGCCCCTACCATTCCCGACGATCAGGCTCAATCGAAAGCCAATGAACTCGCACTCTTCTTTCAGGATAAAATTGCAAACACGCTAGCGCTGCTCCCTACTAACCCAATACCACCAGTTCTAAACTTCACCACCACATACTCCCCCAGAGCTACCCTAGAGTCCTTCAAGCCCACCACCCCTCTGGAGATAGAATCAACACTCAAGAAGCTGAAACCATCCAACCACCCGATGGACCACATCCCAACAAAACTTCTGCTCCTTATCCCAGGCACCATCTCCATATCTCTGGCCGACATCATTAACTGCTCCCTTGCCCAAGGAATATACCCAGATGACCTTAAAACAGCATCTATTAAACCTCTTCTGAAGAAACCCAACTTGGATACTAATGTGCTTTCCAACTTCCGACCCATATCCAATCTCCCGCTGCTAGCAAAACTCACCGAGAAGGTGGTGAACACACAGCTTTCGGACTACTTGGAGGAACACAAAATCCTATACCCCTCCCAGTATGGCTTCCGCAAGTCTTCCAGTACTGAAACCCTCCTCATCTCGCTAACAGACCACATCCTCATGGGCCTAGATAAAGGGATTTCATTCCTGCTATTTCTCTTAGACATCTCAGCGGCGTTTGATACCGTGAACCACAGCATCCTTCTCAATTGTCTCTCAGACATTGGATTATCTGGATACGCTTTCCAATGGTTCAGCTCATTCCTCAATAATAGAAGCTCCAAGATCACTATCAACAATAAAGAATCTCCAAACTTCAAATCTACTCTAGGTGTTCCCCAAGACTCTTCTCTATCCCCTACCCTCTTTAATATCTACCTACTGCCTCTCTGCCAGCTCCTCACAAACCTTAACCTAATTCACTACTTATATGCTGACGACGTTCAGATCCTGATCCCTATAAAAGAATCCCTTCTGAAAACGCTTTCCTTCTGGGAGAACTGTCTTAAATCCATCAACCACTTACTCACCAGCCTGAACCTGGTCTTCAATGCAGCCAAAACAGAAATCCTTCTCATCTCCACCGACCATTCTACCAGCCATGATCAGACATCCTCTATTCCTCAGACCACTCAAGTTAGAGATTTAGGAGTCACCATTGACAACCATTTGAACCTAAAAAAATCAATCAACAATATTACGAAGGATTGTTTCTTTAAGCTACAAGTTATGAAAAGACTCAAACCCCTCCTCCATCTCCAGGACTTCAGAACTGTCCTTCAGTCAACAATATTCTCCAAAACCGACTACTGTAACACTCTCCTCTTAGGACTCCCGATCTCTTCCACTAAACCACTACAGATGCTCCAGAACTCAGCAGCCAGGATATTAACCAACACTAACCGGAGAACTCATATCACTCCTATACTTAGAAACCTACACTGGCTACCTATTAAATACAGAATTTTGCACAAAGCACTCACCATTATCCACAAATCCATATACAACCAACTACCTTTAGACCTTCAATTCCCACTCAAACTATACACATCTGCAAGACCCATCAGAGCGGCACACAAAGGAACCCTTCAAGTTCCCCCAACTAAATCCACTCGTCTAACCTCCACGAAAGAACGGGCATTCTCCACAGCTGGCCCCATCATATGGAACAACCTCCCGACTGATCTAAGACTGGAACCCTGCCTGATCACCTTCCGAATAAAACTCAAGACTTGGCTTTTCGTCCAAGCCTTCCTTCAAGCCTAATATCACAACAGTTCTTTCATTTAGCCCAATAGTCTAAATGACCGACACAGCCACTGTATAGTCATACGTTTCCTTTCTCCAGTTTCTTCTGTCCTCTATTTCCTGGCTACCCTAGCCCCCAAGTTCATTCTCCCTGTTATTTGTACCTGCGCTTCGGCCTTCCAGTTATATATGGTTTTTTTGTTAAGTTAACCCCTAAGTTTGATGTAAACCGGCCTGATATGAAGCTTGTCATGAAGTTCGGTATAGAAAAATGTTAAATAAATAAAATAAATAAACAAACCTTTTCCGTTGGAAAAAAATCGGTAGAACTAGGGGGTCACGATTTGAAGCTCCAGGGAGGAAGACTCAGAACCAATGTCAGGAAGTATTTCTTCATGGAGAGGGTGGTGGAAGCCTGGAATGCCCTTCCGGAGGAAATGGTGAAGCCTAAAACTGTGAAGGAATTCAAAGGGGGATGGGATAAACACTGTGGATCTTTACAAGCTAGAGGATGTACATGAGAAAAGTGTGCAGGGGGTACCTTTCTGGTACAGTGGTTACTACCCTTAGCAGAAGGCATGGAGATTACTACCCTTAACCAATATGCTTTGATACTTTTAATACAACTGCAAATTTGCTCCCCACTTAGACAGCAGGAGAAAAAGAGGAATTGGTTCAGATGACAACAGAAGGCCCTGACTTCCATGGTCTGGGATACTGATATGCAGACATAAGGGAAAAAGCACAGGACTGCTTCTATGGCCAAGTCCTATAGGAAACGAAGAAGGCATGCATGGGGGTACCTTGCTGGTGCGGCGATTACCAACCTTAATCAATAAGCCTTCATATTTTTTATGCAACGCCAACATTGCTCTCTGTTTCAATGGCAGGGGAAAATGGGTATTGGATTCAGACTTCAACCAGTGAGGGACCTGACTTTTACAGTCTGGGGGACTAATATGCATGGGGGTAACCTGCACAGAGCAACAGGGGAGGAGCCCCACGAGGAGCCACAGTACTAGGCCTGACTCAGACGCACAAACACAGTAGTTCTTTCTTAAAAAGCTTTGAAGAGTGCCACCAGAGGTGGCAGTAGTGAGGCAGTCTGGTAGTTACAGTCTCAGGGACCTAGGCAGAGGGAACCCTTCTCACCCCGTTGGTATTGGAAGGTTCCAAAGCAGGCTTAGGAGATGGTCCCACAAAGCAAATAGAAAGATAGTGCCAAGTTCAAGCTGAAATTAGGGCAGGCAGCAATCAGGCAATCTCCAGGTTCAGGCCAAGAGTCAGGGAGGGCGGCAAGCAAGGCATAGTCCAGGTTCGAAGCAATGGTCAGTGGCAGGTGGCAGGCAAGAGAGTAGTCCAGGTCCAAAGCAAGAGTCAAATTCCAAATAAGCAAGCCACGGCAAGGTAGGAGTCGCGGCAAGGAAGGGAGGAGTGGAGAAGGCAGGGCGATCAAGGCAGGACAAGGCAGCACAGGCTGGTCGAGGCATTGCAATGCCTTGAGTCCCATGGGTTGCAGCCAGTCCAGTATGGCCTTCACCTTTGCAGGGATCATCCAAAACCCATACCGAGAAATGATGTAACCAAAGAATGGGAGCTCTTCCTGCTCAAATATGCACTTTTCTATCTTTGCATACAGGTAGTGTTCCCGCAGAATCTGTAACACTTGCTTGACATGCTCTTGATGTTGAGTCAATGATCATGAGAAGATGAGGATGTCATCTAAATACACCACCACTTAGAAGTACAGAAGATCCCAAGAGATCTCATTGACCATGTGTTGAAAGATGGCAGGGGTGTTACATAGTCCAAACAGCATAACAGGATACTCATAATGACCGTCATCTTTCATTTGTCACCTTATCTTATGAGTATGAAATTATACGCCCCTTGGAGATCAAACTTAGTAAAGATATGTGCTCCTCAAAGTTGATTAAATAGCTTTGTGCTAAGGAGTAAGGGAGAGTGGGTTTTCTTTGTGATTTCAATAAGATCCCTTTAAACTATACAGGGCCTAAGGGATCCGTACTTCTTTCCATCAAAGAAGAAGCCTGCCCCTACAGGAGACAAAGAAAGCCTGATGAAGCCCCTTTCTATGTTTTCTTAGATTTATTGTGACATAGCAGCAGTTTCAGGCACCGATAAGGGAAAAACCTGACTTCCTGGTGGCATCTTCGCTATAGGAGGACTATGGGGCAATCATATGATCTGTGCAGAAGCAAGGTTTTTGACTGTTGCTTGTTGAATATGTCAGCATGTGCAGCATACTGTGGAAGTAGGCCTGGCATAGCATGGCTAGAAAGATGGTAACAGGTGGCTGAACTGGAGATAGTAGAGATGTGAATCGTTTTTTGACGATTTAAAATATCGTCCGATGTTTTTTAAATCGTCAAAAATCGTTAAAGAGTGCGATACAATAGAATTTCCCCCGATTTATCGTGAAAAAATCGTTAATCGGGTTAGTGTCCACTAAAGGGAGTTATTTGGGGGGAGGGTGGGAAAACCGGCACACCAAAACAACCCCTAAACCCACCCCGACCCTTTAAAACTAATCCCTTACCTTCCCCACCCTCCCAAACCCCCCCAAAACTTTTTACATGTACCTGGTGGTCCAGTGGAAGCCCCGGGACCAATCGCCCGCTCTAGGGCCGTCGGCTGCCACTCATAAAAATGGCGCCGATGGCCCGATAAAAAAAAAAACCCACCTGACCCTTTAAAAGCGCCCCCTTACCTTCCCCCACCCTCCCGATCCCCCCCAAACATTTTAAAATTACCTGGTGGTCCAGTGGTGGTCTCGAGAGTGATCTCCTGTTCTCGGGCCGTCGGCTGCCACTAATAAAATGGCGCCGATATCCCTTTGCCCTTACCATGTGACAGGGTATCCGTGCCATTTGCCGGCCCCTGTCACATGGTAGGAGCACTGGATGGCCGGCGCCATTTTTAAAGATGGCGCCAGCCATGGCCCGCGCCATTTTTATGTCTCAGCACACGATAATGGGGTTCACTACCTTGGGTAGTAAATAGAAGGTTGGGGTTTCCAAGTGCAGAAGACTCATCTGCATGATTAGAAACAAGGACACCTTGGTTAGCCAACCCAAGAAAGACTGAAGAGGTGATAATAATGTTCTCCAAGGTAGTTGTGGGCAGGCCATGCCAACACACTAGCGACTCCTCAAAGTTACCACCTACCCAGAGTTCAGGAAAACTTCTCCATGGCAAGGCAAACAGTTACCAGCATCTGTGGAGAGGATGGCATCCGACTAGGGTTGCCTCTCTCACCAACCCTAAGTACAGGCATTTCCCAACTTCTCAGAGCAGTGACTGGCAAAGTGTCCCTGACAGTGCAATACAGACAGAGCCTGAGTTGTTTCCATCTCAGATTTTTCTCTTCAGAGAGCCTCAAGAGATCCAATTATATGGGTTCTTTTCTGGGAAGCAGTGGGTCTGGGTTAGGTGAGGGCATCAGAGGATCTTGGAACTAGGGAGCCAGATGGATAGGCCACCGGGAAGTTTTGCACTCCTGAGCCCATTCTGAAACCTTAAGTCTACCCTAATGGCCAGGGCAATCAGACCATCTAAGGTAGGAGGGATATCAGGGCTGGCCAGCTCATCCTTAATCCAACCAGATAACCTTTGCCATAAGATGGCTGTCTGCCTCTCTTTGCCCCATCAGAGCTCCAAAGCCAGGGTATGAAACTGTATTACATATTCTGCATGCATCTTGATGGATTTGTAGGTAGTTCTGCAGCTGTGGAGGAAGCATGGCTAGGCTCATCAAAAACCAAGCAAAACTGTTGGGGAAAGCTATTTAGATTCTGCAGGATCGGGTCATCACATTCCAGTTATGAAGAAGCCCAAGTGAGCGCAGTGGAGCCCCATCAAGGAGAGCATATACGTCACTTCAGCACAATCAGTAGGAAACAGGACCAACTGGAACTCAAAGTGCATCTGGCACTGATTTATAATGTCCATGCATTCCTTGGTTTTCCAAAGTACCCGGGAGGCGATGGCAGGAGTGGCATGGATCCTGGGAGACAGACTGGCTCAGGTGGAGATAGAGCCGCAGGCACCAAGGCCAATGCTGGGAGCTGAATCTGCATGGCATCCATCCTTACAGCTAATCCTTCGAGCAGCCTGGTCACTTGGTCCAGGATCCTTTGTTACTGCTGAATGTGCTTGGCCAACCCTGGAATGGTATGAAGAGCGGCTGAGTCTGCCGAGTCCATGGCCTCAGCAAACTTGTAAGGGGAGTGCTATGGCATGGTTGGTGCAGCCTAGTAGGTGAACCTACTAGGCTCATGCTGACACTTGGCAAACACACTTTAGGCTGGGATAGAGCTTCACCTGTACCAATGCCATTCCCTACAGGTTGAGCCCTTGGGTTCTGGGGGCTAGCAGGGCTTAGGAGATGGTCCCACAAAGCAAATAGAAAGATAGTGCCAAGTTCAAGCTGAAATTAGGGCAGGCAGCAATCAGGCAATCTCCAGGTTCAGGCCAAGGGTCAGGGAGAGCGGCAAGCAAGGCATAGTCCAGGTTCGAAGCAATGGTCAGTGGCAGGTGGCAGGCAAGAGAGTAGTCCAGATCCAAAGCAAGAGTCAAATTCCAAATAAGCAAGCCACGGCAAGGTAGGAGTCGCGGCAAGGAAGGGAGGAGTGGAGAAGGCAGGGCGATCAAGGCAGGACAGGCTGGTCGAGGCATGGCAAGACAAAGTTCAGGGACACAGCAACACACAACTGCAAGACACGCAGGAGGACCTGTTGCTGAAGCAGCGATGGAACAGATTAGCCCTTATGTAGGGGAAGCCATCATTCGTGCGGAAACAGTAAACGTCGTGGGAGAGCGGGCAAATGCCCGCTCTCCCAGCATGCTCACAGGCCACTCTCCTGTGCGCGCGATTCACTAAATTAATTTATTTAAATTAGGGCCCACGGCAAAAAGAGGCGCTAGGGACACTAGCGCGTCCTTAGCGCCTCTTTTTTGGACAGGAGCGTCGGCTGTCAGCGGGTTTGACAGCCGATGCTCAATTTTGCCGGCGTCGGTTCTCGAGCCCGCTGACAGCCACGGGTTCGGAAACCGGACGCCAGCAAAATTGAGCGTCTGGTTTTCAACTCGCAAGCCGTGGGCCGATTTCAAATTTTATTTTTAATTTTTAACTTTTTTTTAACTTTGGGGGCCTCAATATCGCCATGATATTAAGTCGGAGGGTACACAGAAAAGCAGTTTTTACTGCTTTTCTGTGCACTTCCCCAGCGCCGGCAGAAATTATCGTCTACCTTTGGGTAGGCGCTAATTTCTTAAGGTAAAATGTGAGGCTTGGCTGCACATTTTGTTTTCTGAATCGCGCAGGAATACCTAATAGGGCCATCAGCATGCATTTGCATGTTGCAGGCGCTATTAGGTTCGGGGGGTTGGACGCGCATTTTCGATGCGTTATTACCCCTTACTGAATAAGGGGTAAAGCTAGCGCATCGAAAACGCCCGCCCAATCGCGGGTTAACAGTGCGCTCCGGAGCACACTCTACTGTATCGGCCTGATAGAGAGCTTTTTTCAAGCTGCAAAGCCCCCATAGGCTGGTGCGCTGCTGAATATCCCTATAGCTCTATCCAGATAACCTATCTAACTGCTGCACAGCTTAATATCGGCCCCTATGTTGTGGGGATTAGGGTGAATGTTCCCCAGGACAGAAAGCGTGTTGGGCAAATAGCACATGTGAATTTGTTTTTTAAATCTACATGCCTTTTAAAGATGTTTTTTTTATATGTGTATTACCCCTTAAAGTCTAGACACTAGTCTGACGAAATACATTTCTATTATCCTATCTGTTTCTCTGCCAGTTAAATAAAAAGTATTGAAAGAAAAAAAATCCACAAGCATTTTGCCCACATAAAAAGCAAGTGCAAAGACCATGGGTAATTTTGACCTACAGATCTTGTAGGCAATTTTCAGAGAAACTATCCCTAAGCTTTGCAGTTACATGAGTTGTTATACAAGGCATATTCTTAATGAAGTGAATAGTTGATGATATGTCTGAAGCTGGCATTACCTTCTGTGAACGTTAGAGGGCAGTCTCCCCTTTATTTCTGCACGGCTGATTCCTAGGAATCCCCATTTAGAATGTTCTGCTTGATCGGTGCAGACAATGCTGAATTATGAAACAGATGTAGAAAATGGTTAATACTCTTTTTATAGCTTGGATATAGAATTCATTATTTAATATTTATGGCTCTGGAAGTTGTTACCGTTCACAAATACTGATGCTGTGTTATTTGAAGAGAAGGTCATGTGGTGGGAGTATAACCTTCTATTATAAAAAGGTTTGGGTTTTGTCTCATGACTGCTAGAGGATTGCAATCGCCACGCCGGTGATGAAAATTAGACGGGGCAGGCTGGTGCTCTTGTCCCTCGACGTGCTTACAACGGAAGGAATATGTTTTATTTTGAAAAGTAAGCTGCCTAAGGGTCACGCAGTAGCCAGAGAAAATGTTCTAATTACCTGGTTATGCTCAAGAGCTACATCCTGCGGACCTCTGGTGTGTCGGCTTGTTTGAAATTTGCACGTGTACACGCTCACTCGCTGTATTAGGCTGGAAACGTTGATTGGCTTGTTGCCTCTACCCACTAGAGAAACTGTACTTTAAATAAATTGGAAGAAAAGTATACAATGAAATCAACACGCACATGCATATACAAGGCAGCTGCTTATATAGTACTCTCTATCTTTTTAACGTTTTTTTATTGCAACCCAGGCCACATGTGCAATGAACTTTCCATTCCACTCATTTTTAGACGCATACAGCAAAGGGTCAGGGAAGTTTATTTCCGAAGAGAAAAGATTCAGACATTCAAAACAAGTTTCCGCAACAAACATAAAACAAATCTGAGCTATTCACACAAAGATGACTTTTTTTTGTTTTTATTTTTAAATAATTTCAGAATAGGTGCAAATGTCACTGTACACCAAACGAAAGAAGAGATTCTTCTAGGATTTAACTCTGCATTAATGACATTTTCTAAAATTCTTTTCTTTCCTAAAACGCTCTTTTGCGATCCCAGGCTGATATGGATAGACTTTGAAGAATCCAATGTAGAATCTAGATTTTGACCAAACTGAGTCTGCTGAAGTGGCAACATTTAAGGTCTTTAAGATCATGAGAGGTCTTTAATGAGTAGATGTGAATCGGTTATTTACACTTTCAAATAATAGAAGGACTAGGGGGCATTCTATGAAGTTAGCAAATAGCACATTTAAGACTAATCAAAGAAAATTCTTTTTCACTCAGCGCACAATAAAGCTCTGGAATTTGTTGCCAGAGGATGTGGTTAGTGCAGTTAGTGTAGCTGGGTTCAAAAAAGGTTTGGATAAGTTCTTGGAGGAGAAGTCCATTAACGACTATTAATCAAGTTTACTTAGGGAATAGCCACTGCTATTAATTGCATCAGTAGCGTGGGATCTTCTTAGTGTTTGGGTAATTGCCAGGTTCTTGTGGCCTGGTTTTGGCCTCTGTTGGAAACAGGATGCTGGGCTTGATGGACCCTTGGTCTGTCCCAGCATGGCATGTTCTTATGTTCTTATGTTCTTATTAAACCTTCCAGGTGCATTTTCACCAGGTCCAAATACCGTAAGCAGCATGGTCTGTCTGGTACTCTTATGAATTGTCAGGCTTTTGCTTTACTTGAGACCTGGTGATTGGAGGCCATGGAAAAAAAGCTTAGGTTATACTGGACTGCCATTTTTGTTACCAAGCGCCATAGGATATAAATAAGTTAGGGATCCTCAAATCTCCAACCGTATCTACTGGCACTTCTTAGAATGTACTATCGTGCACATTTACCAGTTTTAATTTATGTGCCTGTATGTAAACCGTTGTGATGGTATATAACTTAACCAGGGTATAGAAAAGATTTTAAATAAATAAATATGTATAATTTGGAGGGGTATTGCACTGCTTTTCACATTGTTTTTGTTTCAGTTGTTTGTTTTGTTTCACTTCGTTTATTTTAAATGAAATAAAATGCAGAAAAGGAAAAACTACATGAAACAAAAAATTGTGCTGGATCAGGCTCTGCCTCCTCCAAAGTTAATAAAGCCTGTAGGCCCTCTTCCCATCCCCTCCAGTCCTGCACCTCCCCTCTCCCCCCCCCCCATCTTAGCCACAATCATAGGCTGCTGGTGCTTTTTTTTTTTTCCCCCCAAAATGAAATGAAACAAAAAGTAACAAAATCTAGTTTGGTTTTTCTTTCATTTTGTTTTCAAAACAAAACACAGAAACAGAAATGACGGCAGAAGAAGACCAAACGGCCCATCCAGTCTGCCCAGCAAGCGTCACACTTTTTTTTTTTTATCTCTCATACTTATCTGTTACTCTTGGCTCTTAGTAACCTTCTGGTTCTATTTCCCTTCCACCCCCACCATTAATGTAGAGAGCAGTGCATGTTATAAAATTGGGCGTAGATTTTAAAATCTGCCCCTTAGTGTAGCTGGGTTTAAAAAAGGTTTGGATAAGTTCTTGGAGGACTTAGAAAATAACTTGGAGTTGACTTAGAAAATAACCACTGCTATTACTTGCATCAGTAGCATGGGATATACATTTTTGGGTACTTGCCAGGTAATTGTAGCCTGGATTGGCCACTGTTGGAAACAGGATGCTGGGCTTGATGGGCAACAAATTCCAGAGTTTAATTGGGCATTGAGTGAAAAAGAACTTTCTCCGATTAGTTTTAAATGTGCCCCATGCTAACTTCATGGAGTGCCCCCTGGTCTTACTACTATCCGAAAGTGTAAATAACCGATTCACATCTACCCGTTCTAGACCTCTCATGATCTTAAAGACCTCTATCATATCCCCCTCAGTCGTCTCTTCTCCAAGCTGAACAGCCCTAACCTCTTCAGCCTTTCCTCATAGAGGAGCTGTTCCACCCCTTTATCATTTTGGTCGCCCTTCTCTGTACCTTCTCCATCACAATTATATCTTTTTTGAGATGCGGTGACCAGAATTGTACACAGTATTCAAGGTTCAGTCTCACCATGGAGCGATACAGAGGCATTATGACATTTTCCATTTTATTCACCATTCCCTTCCTAATAATTCCTAACATTCTGTTGCTTTTTTGACTGCCGCAGCACACTGAGCCGACGATTTCAATGTGTTATCTATTATGACTTGCACGCGCAAGTTATAAAATCCGGGATCGGTGCGCGCCGAGCCGCGCTGCCTTCCCCCGTTTCCTCCCCCTAACCTGACCTTCCCACCCCTTCCCCTAACCTTTCCCCTCCTAGCCCTACTCTAACACCCCCCCCCCCCAAAATTGTTGTTTTACCTTTTGCGCCTGCATTCGGCCGGCACGCGATCTCTGACACAGTGGCCACCCCACCCTGCCCCACCCCGGAATGTCCATGCCCCGCCCCCTTCCCGCCCCTTTTTGCAAGCCCTGGGGCTTACACGTATCCCGGGGCTTTCTGTGTGCCACCGGGCCTTTTGAAAATAGGCCAGGTGTGCGTAAGGCCGGTTACACGCTTAAATCCTCCGGATTTACGAGCGTAACCTTTTGAAAATCCGGCCCTTTGTGAGCATGGTTTAAAATGCAAGACTATGCATTGACCAATTATTATAACTTGTTGATTCAAAGTTTTCCACAGTGGAGGTTTTTTTCTGTTTATTGTTTTGTCTCTTTTACTAAAATGCCATGTGCTTCTGTTTCCTACAGAGTATAAGAATACAAATTTGTTATATAAATGTGCATGTACTGATTTTGTTTGCATTACTTGTAATAGCATTTATTTATTAATATTTATTTTAAAATCTTTTGTATACTGCCATTCAAAGAAATAGCATAGCGGTTTACATGAAAACCATACATAATAATAAAAATACGAATAATAAAATTGCAAGTAAATAAAAAGGTAAAAGTGACATCAAATGAAAAGATAAATATACCCAGCTGTCCCACTCATTTCTACCACTCCTATAATTAATCACTCACCATATGTACGTGATCTAGGCGTCATGATAGATAATCAGCTTAACTTCAAAAAATTTATAAGCACCACCACTAAAGACTGCTTCTATAAACTTCTTGTCCTGAGAAAATTGAAACCACTTCTCCACTTCAATGATTTTCGGATGGTTCTACAAGCCATTATTCTAACAAAAATCGATTATTGCAACTCGCTCCTTTTTGGTCTCCCTACCTCATCCATCAAACCCCTCCAGATGATTCAAAACTCTGCAGCTAGAATCCTTACCAATACAAATAAAAGAGACCATATAACCCCCATACTAAAACTCCTCCACTGGCTGCCTATTAAGCAAAGGATTCTCTATAAAATATACACAGCAATTCATAAATCTATTTACAACATATCCCCACTCCACTTAAGTACCCAACTTCGTTTTCACTCTTCATCTAGACCTATCAGAGGAGCTTATAAAGGCACACTCTATGTTCCTTCAACAATATCCTTACATCAGAAACGTACCATCTCTTTAGCAGGACCCGTCCAATGGAACATGCTCCCGCCAGACATCCGCCTTGAGATCTGCTTCGCTTCCTTCAAAAAGAAAATTAAAACCTGGCTCTTTAGCCAAGCTTTTCCAGAACTTTGATTATTTTTTACCTCCAGCTATCAAGATTTTCTCACCATCGCAATCCCTTCTGCAGATCACATTTATCTTAGGCAATTACGCCTTATTTTATGATTTGGTTTCTCAAAGAGACTATACAATTTTCTCAATGTTATTTTTCGAACCTGTTTTCCATGTTTTCCAAGTTCTATAACCTTGTTATATGTACCGCCTCTTGGCGTAATTTTTATGTTTCAATGTAAACCGATGTGATCTGTATTTTAATACAGGAACACCGGTATATAAAAATCTAAAAATAAAGAAATAAAATAAATAAAAAAACAGAAAAAGAATAAAAAATAAAGAAATAACTGAAAAATAAAAAGGATTAGAATTCAAAATATCACATTACAGAGGTGCTAGTTTACAAACTCCTCTGTATACAGCCAGCTCTTGAGCCCTTTTTAAAAAAGTTTTGTATCGTTTAGTGTTCTGAAATATTCAGGTAACGTGTTGCAAAGTACTGGGCCTTTATCTCTTACCTCACCAATATGAGCTAATTGTACTGAAGGAATATTGAACAGCTCTCGATAGTAATACAATTGTAAGGTGTAAAAATTAGTATATACACGCGGACGTAGCCTCTATTCACGTATTCCATATTTTATAAAAGTCCTAAGTATTTGCAGGTTTTTACTTTGGAGTGCACATGTAAAAAGGGGGCGATCTAGGGGTGCTCTTGGTTGGGACCAGCAGTTACGCACATAAGTTGGCGCACGCATGTTATAAAATACGGGCCCTGCGTGCGGATTTTCAGGTGGCCTGCTCCGTGAGCGGGGGGGGGGGTTTAGAAAAATACGCGCGGCAACGCAATCGGTCCTTCACCAGGTTCCTCCCAGTCCGCTCCAATTAAGGAGTGGACTGGGAGGGAAATTTCCTACCCCTAACCCTATCCTTCCTCTCTCTTCCCCTCTCCTCCCCATCCCCTAAATCTACTAGGGATGTGAATCGTTTTTTGATGATTTAAAATATCGTCCGATATATTTTAAATCGTCAAAAATCGTTAGAAGCGCGATACAATAGGAATTCCCCCGATTTATCGTCAAAAATCGTAAATTGGGGGAAGGGGAGGGCGGAAAAACCGGCACACTAAAACAACCCTAAAACCCACCCCGACCCTTTAAAATAAATCCCCCACCCTCCCGAACCCCCCCAAAATGCCTTAAATTACCTGTGGTCCAGAGCGGGGGTCCCGGTGTGATCTTTTACTCTCGGGCCTGCGGTGCGTTGTAGAAATGGCGCCGGCGCTCCCTTTGCCCTGACAGGACAAAGGTAGCGCCGGCACCATTTTGTTTTTTGTCCCCCGACGTCAGGAGCATAGGAGATCGCTCCCGGACCCCCGCTGGACCCCCAGGGACTTTTGGCCAGCTTGGGGGGGCCTCCTGACCCCCACAAGACTTGCCAAAAGTCCAGCGGGGGTTCGGGCGCGACCTCTTGCACTCGAATCATTTTGTACGGCAAAACGACATCAGGAGCGTAGGAGATCGCTCCCGGACCCCCGCTGGACCCCTAGGGACTTTGGGCCAGCTTGGGGGGGCCTCCTGACCCCCACAAGACTTGCCAAAAGTCCAGCGCGGGGGGGTCCAGGAACGACCTCCTGCAGTCGAATCGTTTTGCCGGCTGTATGGCAACATGATTCAACTGCAGGAGGTCGGGTGGAGGGTCGGGGTGGGTTTTAGGGATGTTTTAGTGTGCCGGTTTTCCCGCCCTCCCCCGATTTACACGATATTTATAAAAACAAAACCGCGACGATCCGATTCCCTCCCCCCCAGCCGAAATCGATCGTTAAGATGATCGATCACATGATTCACATCTCTAAAACCTACCCTTATCCCCAAATTTTTTTATTTTGCTACTTACTGCTCCTTCAGAGCAGAAGTAATCTCCGCGCGCCGGCCGACTGCCGGCGCGCTCTTCCCCAGGGCAGCATCAAATAGCCCTGTCCCGGCCCGCCTCCTGCCCCACCTCTCCCAGACTCCGCCCCAGACCCGCCCCTTTTGAGAGGCCTGGCACTTTGGTGTGTAACAAGGGTTACGCGCGTGGCCAGGCTCTTCGGAAAATGTGCACGGTGCGCGCAAGGTCCAGCCATGTGCGTAATCTCCGAAATTTACATCTGTGGGCCTTTTAAAATTTGGACGATAATGCCTTTCCTAGAAATCGTTTTCTTCTTGCTGACACGGGACTCTATATTTAATAAACTGGCATCGTCTTTTTTGGTGCCAGTTTCCCAGGACTGTCTTTCTGTGAAGATATAACAACATCACAATACATCTATTTTCACAGCAAGTTTTAAGAACTAAAGTTGTTCCATGGCAAGTCATTAAATTATGTCAGATAAGTAGCTGACAGAATGCGTAACAGAAAAGAGCAATCCCTGCAGAAGAATATTTTTTTGACTGAAGTCCACAAGAATAAGCACAGTGGTGAGCAGGATTGAATCAAATGCTACATTTTATGCAGGCCTAAGAATATTCCACTTGTATTTAAAAACATTTCCATGGCTCTGAACAGCCTGGAGGTAAAAATAAAAACAATATACTTTGCAAATACTTAAAATTCCCTAGCATTAATCCACAGAAATAAAGATTTCTAAATTAAAACTAAAAAGATAAACATATAAGATGTTGCCTTTTTATAGGCCTTACAATACATTTTTGGACTAGATTTTGAGAGCTAATACTTTTATTAGGTTAGTTCAATTTAAAAGTATCACTAATGTGTACATACATATCATTTTTTATTTTGTTTTGTTTTTATTCATTTTTATTTCTCTCCATTCAAGTGGATTAACACAGCAACCATACTGTGTTATCTAAAATTAATCCAGTCATTCAAATAATACATTCGATTATGGGCTCAATTCTATGAAAAAATTAAATCATGTAAATCTCTCTATAATTATTTATTTATTTATTTATTTATTTAACTTCTTTTAATATACCGATGCTCAAGACAAGTCTTATCGTACCGGTTTACAATCAACTGGGGGAAAAGAACAAACCAATTAACACGGAAAGAGAAAGACAAAGTTACAATAAACAGGGAGTGTAAAAACGTGGTCATTAGAGAAGAAGTAATTTAGGCGAGAGCAATAACTCAGATAGCAAAAACGCAGCAAAAAACATATTTGGTTAACATGGAGATGTTGAACTTAGCAGGTAATTAAATAAACATATATATAAAAACATTAAATAATTAAATAATTATTTATTATTATTGTTTATTATTATTATTATTTTATTTTATTTTATATATATGTTTATTTAATTAGGTAATTAAATAAACATATATATAAAAGGCCACATATATATATGTTTATTTAATTAGGTAATTAAATAAACATATATATAAAAGGCTTGTGTCAGTCATACTGCTGTGTCTGTCCGTGGCCAAACTGGCACCTTGAGCAGTGGAACTGTTGCACGTCCCGGCCGCGTCCGCTCCGCGGCCGGCCCTGCTCACCTTCCTCTCCCGTCCACGAGCTCCAGGCTCTCCTCCTCCGCAGCCGCAGCCTGTTCACGGCCTCCCCGGCTCCTCTGCTCTCCGTCTCCCGTACGGGCCTCACAGCGGAGCCTCCCGTCAGGGCTCCGCGTCCTCTGCGTCCTCGGCCCCGGCCCCAGGTGCGCGCGCGGACAACCTGCAGCCTTTTAAAGCAGTGGTCCCCAACCCTGTCCTGGGGACCCCCCCAGCCAGTCGGGTTTTAGTATAATTTTTTACAACACTTTTACAGTATGGAGCACTTTTCAAAGGCTTAGACAGATTGCATGCAAGTACAATAGGGGTTATGGTGCATAACTGTATTCAGTCTAGCTATTACAGATTTTCAGTTATACAAATAGCCTGTATACTTCTGTTTGCTGGCCAAATCCATGCACATACAAAAAGGATGTTTTAAGATTGTGTTGGAAAACATGATGTGCATATCACATCTTCAATATGTAGCATGCAGATACGTTATCTCACGTTTGTGGGAACATTTATGCCAGCTATTTAACAGGCTGGAGTCTGGACGCTAAGATTTGATGCTGAAAAATGCTGTGGGTTGCACGATCTCAATAGAGGCTATGGAGCAGAACAGTCTAGGCGGTTCTCAACCAGTGTGTCGCCAAGCACACGCAGGTGTGTCGCCACACTTCCCCGTCCCCCGCTGGCCCAGCTGCTCCTCCTGCTCCAGCCAAATGGAAACTCTTCCTCCACTCGGGCTTTATCGCCCGGGTAGAACGCGGCAAGAGAGCTGGAGTCGGTAGCACCAGTACGGTTTCTTCTTCCCACCCCCGCGGCCCGGAAGAGGAAGTGGGGGGCAGCGGTTGGCGCGCACGGGAAGAAGAGATCCTGTTAGGTAAAGCCTCTGCAGCGCCGGCCCAAAGAAGAGCAGCAGCAGCAGCGCCGGCCCGAAGAAGAGCATTGTCATCCCGGAGCAAAACGAGGAGCTACGTCTGTCGATGGGACTCCTTTCTCGAAGCAGTGAGGGCTGGAAGAGGAAGAGGCTGTTGCTGCCGCTAGTTCGGTGGGGAGAGCAAGCGAGTGAGCGAGCATATGTGTTTGAGATTGCGTGTGTGCGTGTGTGTGACAGCATGTATGTAAGTGTGTGATTGAGAGCCTGTTTGTGTGAAAACATGTGTATGTATGATTACGAGCATGTGTGTGATTGATAGTGATGTAAGTGAGAAAGAGAGCACGTGTGTGACTGAGAGAAAGGAGAAATTTACAAACTACCCCCCCCCCCCCCCTCCTACTTCACAACAATCTCAGGGTACCTGGAAATCGAGCATTTTCTGGTATGGAGAACAGAGCATTTTTTAATCCTTATTTTTAATTATTGGGTCTTTGTGTCTGCTATTCTGAAATATTTTATTGGTGTCTAGAAATTTTTGATATGAGTTTTTAATTATTGGATATTCCATTCATCAGCTGTTTTGAAATCTGTTCTTTTTATTATTTTGGCTTTACTGCTATTGATTTTATATTTTTTGCTTTATTTTATGAGGACTGGTGCTTTCCATTTTTCCTTTGTTGCACTGCATACAGACTCTGGCTTGTTGCGGATTCCAGTTTAGGTTTTGACTGCATGTTTATGTTTATGATTTATGGTCTCTTTATTCTGTTAGGTGAGGGTCTGCACATGTGATTCAGGTGAGGTATTCTGCTGCATGTAGTTTCTGGATAGGGCTCTATAGCAGCCTGGCTTGTTCCATTTTCCTAACAGAAGTATTGGAGTTTTAAGGTCCAGTGTAATATTTTTAGTGTTGTCTTTTCTTAGGTAAGGTGGTTACTGTTTGAGTGCTGGAAGTTGATGCTGTTCTGGTATGGGTGGTTTACATTTATATAATTTACGTTCAGAGAGAGTACTCTTATTTTTCCTTATGTTATTCTTAATAATTAAGGTAATATTGTAATGAACAGTGTGTCACGCATGTGAGAACCATCTGTCAGTTGTGTCCCGATCGAGAAAAGGTTGAGAACCACTGGTCTAGGGTGTTAAATTCTTCTATGCTTGAAACAGCACAGTCTGGGGGTGTTCATCTCTGATGATCAGGGTGCACAATCAGGTAGTTAAGTTGATGGCAAAAGACAGAAGAATGCTTGTGTACATGGGGGGGGGGGGGGGGAATGATGATAATGCCACTGTATAAGTCCCCTGGTGAGACCTCATTTGGAATAGTTCTGGAGAGCACACTTTCAAGAGGATAAAAACAGAATGGAGTTGGTGGAGAAGAGGATGTATCTGAATTCATGAAAGCATGGAACTATCTGAGGGAATAGTAGGGATTGTGCCATCATATTTCTATTTTTCTAATATGGGGACAATGTTCAAACTCTCCAAGCCAGGACACAGTCGACAGTTACTTGCTGAACCTCAAAGAATTTGTCAAGAACACAACGAAAGAATGCTATTATAAACTACATATTCTGAAAAAGCTGAAACCTCTCCTGCATTTTCAGGACTTCAGAACAGTCCTCCAAACAATACTATTTTCCAAGATCGATTACTGCAACTCTCTGCTTATAGACCTTCCAACCATAACCACAAAACCTCTACAAATGTTGCAGAACTCCGCCGCAAGGATTCTTACTAACACCAGCAGAAGTGAACACATAACACCCATACTAAAACACTTACACTGGCTCCCCATCAGATCCAGAATCATTTTCAAAGTGCTAACTATAACACACAAGAACATCCATTCACAAACGTCGCTAGATCTAAGCCTTCCACTTCGCCTACACGAGTCTTCAAGACCAATCAGAAACAGATACTTAGGCACCTTACACGTACCTTCAGCCAAGTCCTCACTCAAGAAACGTGCATTCTCGACTGCCAGCCCCCTTCATTGGAATGCCCTCCCCACGGACATTCGCCTCGAAACGTGTACTCGAACATTCAAAAAGAAACTCAAGACCTGGCTCTTTACAAAAGCCTACACTTAAAGGTCTAGCTCAGAACCACATCCCAGAACTTGAATCATTCTCGCTTTTATAATCATATCAAACAACTCCTAATTTTATCCTTGGTCTCACAATTCCAAATCATTAAATATTTGAGCATGCTACACCAATACCTCTTAATCCAGATGTAACCTCAGTTTTTGAAGTCTTCACTCCTATAGAAATAACCGCCAGTTCTTATTTACTTAACCCTATTCTGTAGACGTAAACTTTTCATGAAGACTGTAATCTGTAAACACCTGTATTTATTATAAGAATTTGTATTTACTATTTATATTTATTATTTAGCCATTAACATTGTTCTGTTACCACTTGGTACTATTTCTCTCCTTTACCTCAAACTCTAAGTTCCTACTAAGTTAGCCATGTTATTTATACCCAATTGTTGGATGTAATTGTATATTTGTTTAATTGTTCAATCTGTTTGATGTAATTTTCTGTTCCTTGTTCTGTGTAAACCGAAGTGGTATGCACAAGTGCATGAACTCCGGTATATAAAAGCCTTTAAATAAATAAATAAATAAATAAAGCAAAATTATGTCTGAATGTTGTCTAAATTTCACTCTGAATCTTGCTGCAGGTACTTGTAAGTTTGTACCTGCTTTTATGCAGTTACTTTGATCAAGGAAAATAACTTGCATAGATTTGAAAACCTGACCTATGCTTATTATTTTCCACTCCCCTGGAAACACCTCCTCCAAATGTGGCTAAAAGTAGACAGGTTCCGGATCAACCTGCCTACTTTTAGCCGAATAGAAGAAAGTTTTCAACCAGCCAATTTATATATCTTTAAATCACTATTAACATAGGGAAATGACTTTGAAAATTGCCCTCTGTTTCTTTCTTTCCCTTCAGAAGCACAGCATCAAAAGCAAACTGTGAGAGACTTTAATGGCACAGTTAATTTCTCTTCAATCTTAAGGGCAATTTATTGCAGTTACATTGTAATCAGGTCATCGATTGCTATCAAGATGAGCTACCAGAAGAGGAAATCCTTCCAGTCTCTGAAAAGGCAGATGATAGGCAGTGCCAGAGACTGAGTTAGCAGAATGGCAGACAAGTGCCCCACTGCATCCCACAGTTCCTGTGTTACCTCATAGCTGGTTATTTAAGGACAGCTAGATTAGGGATCGAGGACTTCTAGTGCATACCTTCAACTCACTAGCTTGCAGTGCTCATAGCTTTTGCCATCTGATTGAGGTGCATAGTCTATTCATTAGCCTAATTACTCCCATTGTGTCTCCATTGCCTTGCTGATGTGAGAGCCCCTATCTCCTCTCCCTGGCACTTAACTAGGTGTTTCCTCCTCTCCCCCCCCCCACCCCCTCCAGACCTGACTTCCTTCTCCGATCCTCAGATTCCTGCAGATGCCCATTAGGATGAAGCCAGGAAGCTCACCAGATCAGGTCTAGTGGCACCCACACACTGCATAATCCTGCAAAAAGGTCCGTAAGATTTTCCTTGCATGCTCTGCTTCTCCGCATTTTGGCAAAGGGATGTGGAATATGGGCACCTGAGAGGGCGATCCCAGAGCCAAACACTAACAGTGCTGAATCTGAAGAAGAGCTGAAGAGGACCCAGCAGCACGCGCCGAATGAAATAGACGGATCCTGCTGCATTTGGGGAGGACAATTTTCAAAGTCATTTAGATGGATAAATAGGGATTTGCCTGAGTATGCTGGATGTCTGTAAAAAAAAAAAATGTCCTTATTACGCAATCCTGCTAAAAGTATTCACAGGGTCCTATGAGCAGGATTGAGGGAAAGCATTCCAGGGTGGGAGAAGGGAGGTGGGACTGGAGAATAACATGTATACATTAGATTTTCAAATCTAAAGGCACTGTTTTTCAGCAAAATCTGAAAAGCAGGTGCGTATTGCATGGATCCTTTATACCCATAAGCAGCTTTCAAAAGCGAGGTATGAGCATACTTTTCCTTTGAAAATTAGGTTCAAGGTTTGTACCACAAAATTTGATATCTAAACAGACTGTTTCAAAACTTCCCCATTAATATCAAAATATTCCATTTATTTTTAACACCTCTATACAATTTATTTACATTTTTGCAGTTGGACTTTTTGTCCACCACCATCACCTTCTGTCCTGCTCCCTCTCTCTCTCGTCCCGTCCTAGCACTTCCTCTGCAGGAAAGCTGGTTCAGACGTCACGCTGCCTTCTAAGAGCTCCATGGGATCCTGATGCCATTCTAAATGAGGGTACGCCATGCGGGAGCTGGTGGAGAGGGGGGATCCCAGGACATTAGCCAAAATGGGATTGCTACACGATTATTCCTGCCGAGCTGTTATTCAGCACCTCTAGCTGCTGCCGGATTTCATCATTTTGATTCATGATCTTTTTTTCTCCTCTCTGTTCAGATCCACAGGGGGCCCTGACTTCCTCAGAACGCTCTTCACCTCTGCCACCAGCCCCCTGTCTCCATCTGAGCATCTTCTGCCCGCATTGTGAATGCAAATTGATGGTCACAAAAAATACTCTTGAGATTCCCTCATCCTCAAGATCCATGAATGAACCTCACTCATAAGCCATGGTATGTCGGCTACAATCTCAATCTCTGAAATGTATTAGTTAGTGATCTTCCTATTACTTGCAGTGATCTTCTGGTAGCCTATCAACTATAGGTGCCAGCTTCATGGGAGCTTGAGCACCCTTAATATCAGACCTGCCTCTTACATTACCTCTTCAATCTTCTGAACCCACAGCAGTTTATAGGAGAGGAGAGCATGAAGAGGGAAGAAGATCAAACAGCAGTTTGCTACTGGAGAAACACAAGCAAGGTAAACTGGGAAGAAAAATAATATAAAAAGCAAAACTAAACAGAACAGAGCAAAACAAATCAACACCATTGTAGGGAAGAAGATCAAACAGCAGTTTGCTACTGGAGAAACACAAGCAAGGTAAACTGGGAAGAAAAATAAATAAAAAGCAAAACAAATCAAAACCATTGTACATCTCTAGCCAATTCTGCAATAATGAAAAAAATATGTTTCTGATTCCAAGTATGGGGACTGACCTAAAATTCCTCAGTATTTTTTCTTAGCGAGTAGCTAGATCTTCAATATCTTTTTTCTCTAAAAATGATGGAGCATTTTACTAGCAAAGGCATTAGTAAATCAATTTAAAAGCAATTTACTTTTGAACTGATTTAGTGTTGTCTTATCTAGCCAAATTCTCTATAATTTTACCGCTATCTGAGTGAAAACTCCCTCCCTCTGAAGGTAGTGAAAACATTTTTATTCAGTCCTTTTCCTTGCACGTCTTACGTTGGCTCAAGTTGAGCTGCAAGAGGATTAGATAACATATATAAACAGAAGAATTTACATTGCATTCCTAAACACGTTAGCCCAAGAACTCATGTAAAATAGCATATAAAAGCCATAAGCGTAATAATCACCTGCAATAGACAGTAAAGTTTCCTATAGAAATGGATGCCATTTCCCCTGGATTGTAAAGGTTGCCTAATATGTGGAGTTAAATCTCCCTTAAACATAGTTTTCTAATGTACTAAATACCCCCCTGTGACCCATTTATTAACTCCGTGGCTGTTCTTTCTACCTTTTATATGGATCTCCTTTTTGAAGATAGATGCCCAAGCTAAACCTTGTAGTCCTCAAGTGACCTGATGAATGCCTTATCATGTTGTCTCCTTCACTTCGGTTCTGTCTGGTCCTCTCTTCTTCTCCTTTCCCTCCTAGACTTCCCTCTTTTTCTTTCAGTGATCGCATGGCTTACATATTTATAGAATTAAACAGGTACAGAAAGCATAGAGAGGTTTAGCTTTCTGAAAGAGGGCCATCTCCTGTTCATTTATTCTTCAGGGGTATTGAAATCTCTTTTTCTCCAAGGGTTAGATCTTTACATCTTTCCCCATGTGATTTATGATGAAGACCAGTATTAACCACTTTAGTAGCCGCCCTCTGGTCCGAGTCTATTTGGTGTACATCCTTTTGAATGGGCGACCTCCAGAACTGTACACAGTGATCTATATGAGATCTCACCATAGACTTATTTAGAGGCATTATCCTTAAATCCCAGGTCACAGTTCTTGTACACTGGAGTGATGAGAACAGCACTAATGAATATTAGAGTCAATAGGCAGTAAAAATCACACTGACTTTTACTGAGATGTTGTGAAATGGTAAAGACAGGTTAATCAACAGCTGTAAAGACTATCAATGTTCCAAGTTCTGTATCTCTTAATTTAACTTCCTAGAATTTAAACTTCAAGACGGCAAAGTAAATTGTTTCTCCCATCTCATTGACTTAGGGCAAATGTAGATAAAATGTAAGGGATGAAATCCAATCTTACAGTCCTTTATCTCCTACCTCTCCATGATGTTTTCTCACTCTTGTTAGTCTCCTCACAGTACTGAAAGGTACCAGTTATTCTCTCTCCTCTTCTCCCATTTTAGTATCAAAGCAATACTGCTATTACTCCTCTTCTCCAAAATCTCCAGAAAATATTTATGAGCCCTATAAAGGGTCCATCCCAACTCCTTTCTCCTTCTTTTCCTCTGGATGGCTGTAAGATCTCGCTTTTTTTTGGATACATACGACCCTCAGGCTCCTTCTCAGTGAAGCAACCTCTCCCATTGATGTTAGAACAGGAAAACAGAAAGTAGCTGAGTCTCTGGTTGGTTAATGGATACTCAGAACTGAAATACATCAGCATAAACATATAAAAGGGACAGGGAGGGTAGAAAGATACTCCCATCCAAAATGAGAGGCTCCATGGAGCCATTAAGGCATGCTCATTGAAAAATCAGGGGACAGCCATGACATGGTGCCCCTGGGAGGGAAACAGAAAATCCCCAATGTAAGAGAAACTCACCATGTACACTCCCCCACAGGGGAACGATCTACCCACAGGCTTACTATGTTTCCTCCCCCCACAAATGGAATATTCTGAATGGTTCTTGGTAGGGATTTTTATTTATTTAAAAACTTTTCTATACCGTCATTCAGTAAATTAACCATCACAACAAGATTTGTACAGAAGTATAAAGACAGATATTTATTAAGAGAACTGTAAAGAGTAAGAACTTGCAACTAAACAATTTCATAAATTTCCATCCTTAATCAGTAAAAGTTGATGCCTGTGTGATTATTACTACTGTTTACAAGAGACTTTGCTGAATTATCAATTGAACAATCCTCAGGGCCTAGGACGTGATCTTTCCCCTGCCTCCCAACCCCACCCCACAACAGGGAAACTTGGACTTCAGAGGGGCTTCAGTACCATAAAAATAGTTTGACCCGAGAAAAACCTTAAAATTAAAGGTGACCCTGGGACTACTTGGGGAGGGTCATAGCCTAGGGATTACACACACCTGCTCTCTCTCATATAAACATGCACATAGGATCTCACAAGCATTCTGTCATTTATATACCCCCCACACACAATTTTCTCATATATTCTCTTGATCCCACACACACTTTCTCTCTCTCTCTCTTTTATACACTCACACACATGCTCTCACATTTTGTTTCATATATACACACATATAATGCTCTCACATACACTTTCTCTCACATTCACATTCAACCTTACATATTTTCTCTCTCACACAAACACACTATCTGTCTCTCTCGCTCACACACACACACTCGCACACACACACACACACCCTCTCACTAGGGGCTTCTCCTTTTCTACCAGGCCCCTCTTTTTCCTGGCCTCTCCTTCAGGTGTGTCCACTCTGTTGCAGATCTTAGTATCATCCGCACATAATCAAATTTTACCTTCTATCCCTTCCACAATGTCACTCACAAAGATATTGGACAGAACCGGTTTCAACACCGATCCCTGTGTCACTCCAATAAACACGATTCTCTCTTCAGAGTAGGTTTTATTTACCATTACACTCTGTCTCCTATCAGTCAACCAGTTTGTATTCCATGCCACCACCTTGGTGCTCATTCCCAAACTTCTCATTTTTATTCACAATCCTCCTATGTGAGACAGTATCAAAAGCCTTGCTGAAATCCAAGTAGATCACATCTAGTGCTCTTCCTTGAGCCAATTCTCTAGTCACGCAATCAAAAAAATCAATCAAATTTGTCTGACAGGACCTTCCTTTGTAATCCACTCTGCCTTGGGTTCAGCAACCCATTGGATTGTAGGTAGTTCACTATCCTTTCCTTCAGCAGAGTCTCCATTAATTTTCCCACCACTGAGATGAAGCTAACCAGCCTATAGTTTCCGGCCTCCTCTCTGCTACTGCTCTTGTGAAGCAGGACCACCACCACCACTCTTTTCCAATCCCGCGGCACCATTCCCATTTCCAGAGATCTTTTGAACAGCACATCTCTCAGCTCTCTCAGTATTCTGGGGTGTACCTCTTCCAGCCCCATGGCCTTTTCCACTCAGTTTGCCTAGCTCCTCTCATACATTCTCTTTTGTAAACGGAGTTTTGTCTACTCCATCCGCATCTATGGTCTTATTAATCAGCAGTGGGCCTTCTCCAGGGTCTTCTTTTGTGAACACCAAACTGAAGTATTTCTTTAATATTTCTGCCATTTCTTTGTTACTTTCCACAGATTGCTCCTTGTCACTTTTCAATTTCACTGTACCCCTTCTGACCTCCCTTTCACTGATATATCTGAAAAATGTTTTGTCTCCTCACTTTACCTCTTTGGCCATCCTTTCTTCCCCTTGACCTTTTGCTTTTCTTAATTCTTTCATTGTCTCCCTCAGTTTTAACAGATATTCTTCTCTGTGTTCCTTTTTTGGGATCATTTATACTAATTGAATGCTGTTCTTTTTCCTTTTATTTTTTCAGCCACTTCCTTAGGCAAACAGATTGGTTTCTTATTCCTCTTACTCTTGTTTACTTTTCTAACGTCTAGATTTGTTGCCTTTGTAATTGCTCCTTTTAACGTGGCCCACTGTTGTTCCACCTCACCCATTTTCTCCCAGACTTCTTCCAACAGGTACTTCCCCATTTCAACAAAGTCTGTATTTTTCAAATTCAAGACTCGTGTCTTCGTGTGTCTTCTCTGTATCTTATTTGCAAAATTGAACCATACCGTCTGATGATCAGGTGAGCTCCTACCTGAACATTAGAGCCATTATAACCATTAGTGAGCACTAAATCAAGTATCACACCCTCTCTTGTTGGTTCCATTACCATTTGCTTGAGCAGAGCCTCTTGAAGGGCATCCACTATCTTGCTACTTCTCATAGATTTAGCAAAAGGGATGCTCCAATCCACATCCGGTAGATGAAAATCTCCAATGAACAACACATCACCCTTCTTTTCCACCTTTTGTATGTCTTCTATGAGTTCTGTCCAGTTCTGTTTGAGTCGGTGGCCTGTAGATCCCACCAGTAAAAATGGAAGGACCATCCTCTTTTTTTAGGATGGTCCACAAAGCTTCGTTTCTACCCCTTGTCCCTTGCAATTCAGTTGCTTGGCTATTGTTTTTGACATAAAAAGATACTCTCCCCCTTTTCTGTCCTCTCTGTCCTTTCTTATTAAGTTTTAGCTGGGATGGCTGCATCCCAGTCATGGAAATCAGTGAACCAGGTTTCTGTAACAACAACAATGTCCAGGTCTGCCTCCACCATTACGGCCTGCAGGTCTGGAATTTTGTTGCCAGACTACGAGCATTTGTAGTCATAGCTTTCCTGCTGCTCTTCCTAGTCAACTTTTCTGCATTTTTGAACTGATTGAATTGATTACTTTCTCTTCCCTCTTCCTGTTTTGCTTGGGGGTGACATGCCAAGCTCCCTGACCATCTCCTGCCACTCCCGTTCCTTAGTTTAAAAACCTGATAATGTATAATCTGAATTTTTCACTTAGCATCCTCTTTCCTGCCATTGACAAATGTAGGCCATCATTACCATATAATCTTTTATTGCTTCTTACACGGCCCCAGCCACCAATGTATCCAATGTATTGTGTGTGTGCCTGTGAAAGAGAGAGTAAAAGCCATGAGTAAACTAAATTACAATTACAATATCATAAACTTCCCATATCAAAACAGCACTAACTGTCAGCAGTCAAACAGCAGAAACCCTATCTAAGAAAAAGCAACACTGCAAATATTACACCAGGCCCGAAAACATCAGTACACCTCCTATTAGGAAAACAGAACCAGCCAAACTGCTATAGATCCCTACACAGAAACTATACCCTACCTTACCTTCGTCTGGCACAGGCAGAATACAGACAGAGCCTCACCAAACTCAGAATAAAGAGAACAAAATATAACAATAAAGATACCAACAAAAATGTAACTGGAAACTGCAACAAGCACTTGCATAAGAAAAACAGAAACATTACCATTCTTTAAAAACAAACAACAAAGCCAAGAAATATAAAATATAATAAAACCATACTAAACAATGAACAAATATTTTAAAACAGCTAATGAATGGCATATCCAATAATTGAAACTATAGAGCCCAATATCCAAAATATTACTTATCCGGCTAAGTGGCACCACTGAATATCTAGCTACTATCAATGGGCACCAGGTTGCCGGATAAGTGACTTATCTGGCCAAGAGTTTAGCCAGATAACTTAGGTAGGGAATGGGCAGATCGGAAATGAATCAAGTTAGCCAGATAAGTTATCAGGCCAACTTCAGTATTCAGAGTTAGCTGGATAACTTATCTGGCTATCTCTTTTTGGGCCACAGGCCTGTCCTAAAGTCCGTGGGATACATTTAAGCTAGCGAGGTATATTCAGCAGTGCAGGATACGTTTGTCCAGCAGGCTCCCAATCTCTCTCTTTCACAGGCTGAATATGGACTCACGTAATTTTTTTTTTTTAATTTACTGCTTTCAAATATTATTATTGGTGTTTGGGAGACACAATAATTAAAACTAAGGATAAAAAGCTAATTCACTGCTCTCCATACCTGGGAACATTTGATTTCCAGTCATCCTAATATTGTCAGATTATTAGCAGGAGAGAGGGAGGTGCGCAAACTTTCTCCTTCCTCCCTCTTTCACACAAACACACACATGCCTACATTCAAGCACACTCCCAATCATTCTCAGGCACACACACATACACACATACACACACACACACAGAGGCAGGATCCCAATTTCTTTCTCTCTTTCACACACACACACACACACACACGCATAGAGGCAGGATCCCAATTTCTTTCTCTCTTTCACACACACACACACACACACACGCATAGAGGCAGGATCCCAATTTCTTTCTCTCTTTCACACACACACACACACACACAGAGGCAGGATCCCAATTTCTTTCTCTCTTTCACACACACACACACACACGCACAGAGGCAGGATCCCAATTTCTTTCTCTCTTTCACACACACACACACACACACACACACGCACAGAGGCAGGATCCCAATTTCTTTCTCTCTTTCACACACACACACACACACACAGAGGCAGGATCCCAATTTCTTTCTCTCTTTCACACACACACACACACACGCACAGAGGCAGGATCCCAATTTCTTTCTCTCTTTCACACACACACACGCACAGAGGCAGGATCCCAATTTCTTTCTCTCTTTCACACACACACACACACACGCACAGAGGCAGGATCCCAATTTCTTTCTCTCTTTCACACACACACACACAAGCAGATGCCCAATCTCTCATTCTGTCTTTCACAGGCACATACTGTTATGATATTGAGGTGTTTGGTGGATTCTCAGGGGCAACAGTGATGTTATCTCCTATGGAGAGGAGCCCCGTAGGGAGACTGATGCACTGGGCTACACTCAATAGCACAAACACAGAGAGAGTTTCTTTTATTGTAAGGTTAGGATGACCACCAGAGGTGGCAGTAGAGAGCAGGTTAGCTGGTAGCAGTCTGTAATTCTTGGCGAGGGAAACCCGTCCCACAATGGTGGTGTAAGGTCCCGATGCAGATGTCCAATAAGGCACTGTAGGAGAGACAGACTGGAAGATGTTAAACACACTCCCGTAGCTGAGTAGAAAGAATCCCAATGAGCAGTAGAGAGGATAGGTGTTAGCAGTCCATGGTCCTCGGCAGAAGAGACCCGTTCCACAATGGTGGTGTAGGGCCCGGCCTGGTGCAGAGAGGTAGCGAGGAACTGATGAGAGAGAGACTGGTAGAAGTTGTACTCACTCTCTGTAGCTGATAAATGGATTTCCAGCAGGTTGAAGAATGGAGCAGGCACCAGGACAGACACACAGACCCTCGGGGAGCGAGTACCTGTAAGAGGATAGGCACCTGTAAATAAGCAGAGGGCCCCCAAGGAGTGGGTACCCAGGTTAGAGAACCCCGAAGGGTGAAGATAGCTTCCAGTGGATAGAAGCGGCAGAGTAGCTTCAGACCGGGACATACCGATCCTTGCTAACTCGGCAACTTTAAATATGCGGAAGCAGTGACGTCACTCGAGGGGGACGCCCCTGAGGTTCACGACATCACTGCTACAAAGGTAGGGATGAGCACGCGCGCGCACCCTAGGAGACCTCGGGTCAAGATGGCCGAACGCCGTGCCAGAGCCGCTCCGGGGAAGCCGAAGAGTGCGGCACGGAGATGCTGAGAGAAAGGTGAGGCATGTCGGGTGAAGTCGTCAGAGCCTGACGGACGCAACACATACACACTAGCGCATCCCTAGCACCTCCTTATTAGCGAAGCGGCAGCTGTCAGCGGGTCTGACAACCGACGCTTAATTTTACCGGCGTCGGTTGTCGAAACCGCTGATAGCCACGGGTTCGGAAAACGGACGCCGGCAAAATTGAGCGTCCGTCTTCCAACCCGAGGGCAGACATTAATTTCTGAGAGGAAAATGTGTAGCTTGTCTTAGTTTCGGTGGGGGGTTGGCCGCACATTTTCCACGCGCTATTACCTCTTACATTATAAGGGGTAATAATAGCGCGTGTAAAACGTGCAGTCAAATGGGGCTAAACCGAGTGCACCAGTCTGTAACGGCCTGTGAATGAGCACAAGAGAAGCAGCACAACAACGTGTGTGTGTGTGTGTGTGTGTGTATGTGTGTGTGTGTGTGTGTGTCACTGGCTGGCAATGCAGTTGTCTCATTATTTAGCAACTGTATCAAAAGCTGATTGATTGGCAAGAGACTTTAACATCAGACTAGGAATCCAGGATATATGACAGATGAAATCGAACTTGTGGGGAACCCAACCGATTGCATGGATGGAAGGGGATTGCAGCTCCGTTTCCTCACCCCTGCTTTAGGATGTGCTCTGCTTAGTGTTTTAGGAAAAAGGTGAAACTTTATGTAGATGAATTTTTGTCTCAATTCTGTCAGGCTCCAGGTCACGTGATGTACTTCTCAGTGATTAACTAAATTTGGGAGGTGTTGAAGCAACTGCCACACAAAAATTACATGAATGAGTCACAGATACCCTGGATAATGAAGAAATCCAAATAACAAAAAATGCATTATATAAGGGAACCAGAGCCCACTGTAATCCATTTATTTCTGGAATTCTGAATCCTGGATGTCAGGCTTCTCTGTGGGAGTGGGGGTGGATAATCAGGATGCTTCAAAGTAGGGGAAACTGGGTGACTCAGAGTCACAGGTCTTGTTTTATCAGAGTCCACTGTAAACCATTTGTACCTGGATTTCTGAATCCTCTGTGAGAGTTGAGAGAGATATACAGGATCCTGCAAAGAAGAGGAAGTTATTTGAATCTTGCATAATATCTCCTTCAGGTGCATTAGCTCCTTATTTATGGCAGATAGCTGAAGGCAAATTAGATAACCCTTAATTCTCCAAAAGATAGGCCTTGGAATATAAGCACCACAATGGTTGCACTGAATAAAGGACATTTTGCTAAGAGAGACTATTAAGCTAGTTAAGAGACTGGTACTTCAGGTCTATATTATTCAATTATCCTAGGTACTTGGAAGAAATATTTAAGAAGAAACAGCAGAGAGAAAGCAAATTATATTGGGGGAAATGCAGAATAAAGTTAGATTAAATTAGACTTTTCAAAATTAGCCAAAAGCAGGAACCAGTAAGCTGTGCTGGAACCAGGTACACTGTGCTAGAATATTATCGGGCGGATTTTCAAAGCCCTGCTCGCGTAAATCTGCCCGGATTTACGCGAGCAGGGCCTTGCGCGCCGGCGCGCCTATTTTCCATAGGCCGCCGGCGCGCGCAGAACCCCGGGACACACGTAGGTCCCGGGGTTTTCGGAAGGGGGCTTGTCGGGGGCGGGACCCGATGACGTGGCGTTTCGGGGGCGGGGGCGTGGCGCGCGTAGATTTACGTCTGCTTCTCGCAGGCGTAAATCTACGGACAAAGGTAAGGGGGGGTTTAGATAGGGCCGGGGGGTGGGTAAGGGAGGGGAAGGTGAGGGGAGGGCGAAAGAGAGTTCCCTCCGAGGCCGCTCCGATTTCGGAGCGGCCTCGGAGGGAACGGAGACAGGCTGTGCGGCTCGGTGCGCACCGGCTGCCCAAAATCAGCAGCCTTGCGCGCGCCGATCCAGGATTTTAGAAGATACGCGCGGCTACGCGCGTATCTTATAAAATCCAGCGTACTTTTGTTTGCGCCTGGTGCGCAAACAAAAGTACGCGAACGCGCTTTTTTTTTTTTTAAATCTACCCCTATGTGTAACTGGCCTTAGTAATGCTTGTCTTGATTACCATTTGCTGAGCAACTAATTATACCACACTCAGAGAGTCTGGTGGGTAAAGTCCTGTGTCCCTCTTTAAAAAAAACAAACAAAAAACCCACACAGGGATTTCAAAAATAATAACTAGCAAAATAATACCATAACACCCCAGAAAGAGTCACAAACAGCAGAAATAAGATTACTATCTACTGGAGAATTTTGTTTTTGTAAGATTATTCAGCCTCACACAGAAACAGAACAGGAGAATTCAAAAATGTATGTTGGAAAACAATATTCCTGCCTACCACAAGAACAGATTGTAAGCAGCAGAGAGAAAGCAAATTATACTGGGAAAATGCAGAATAAAGTTAGATTAAATTTAGGTCTTTTCAAACTTAGCCAAAAGCAGGAACCAGGAACGCGGTGCTGGAGTCAGGTACACTGTGCTAGAATATTAAGTGGCCAATCTTTCTTAAGGCATAATTCATAGAAGAAAACCAAAAGACATACTAACTTGCAATAACACTCCCTGCAAATGCTGGTTATGCTACTCTGTCCATCAGGGCAAGCTGTCAGCTGTTTCAGAAGTGTGCTGCACCGAATAAGAATAAAAAGTAACTAAAATACGTGAAGCACTGCCTGCGGGTGGTACACCGGCCTTGACTTCCAGTGTGTGTTCCTGTTCACGTGTAACTTAATCCATTTCTGAGGGTAAAATGCTACTCAGCCATTCCATGGCACCAGCACTGTTTCTTGTGCTGCACTTGGGTGAGGCTGGTTCGGCCTTGTTCACACTGAGGAGGAGAGGGATTCAGAGGTTGTCATGCAGACCAGCAGATGCCTCGTTTTACTGTCCATTACCAAGAGTTAAACAAAATGTTTGAATGGAAAGTTTAACAACAAAAGACATTTATGATGTTTACACGAATTTTCTGGCCTATTAAGTCTAAATGGTAAGACTTATTGGATGTAATATCTGGCCAATAATCTCGCTGGCCAATCAAAGTTTTACTGCTCTCTGAGCTGCCAGCATCTCTGTCCGAGAAATCTGTAGTGGATTCCGAGTTTCCTTAGATGATTTTGGACTGAAAAATGCCCGGCCTTGCCAGAAAGTACCTTTTGAAGTTTACATTAACATGGATATTTATTTATTTTTCTCCCGTAACAATGACAGTGGTTGAGATAAACTGTACAACTCTAAACAGAAAACACATCTGCTGTTTCTGCCTTGCTTGTGGTTGCTGGAGTGGGGACAATTTAAACCCAAGTAGCACACATGACGTTTTTTTCGGGAGATGTTGTATGAGAATTTGCAGCTGGCTCCCTTGTCTTCCTTTTGCGTCAGGGAGATGGTTGCCTTTCAGGCCTGATCAGCACTTCTTTGGGGTCGCGAAGGCCTACACGGAGCTAGCAAATCGATTTTGGTTTCCAGAATAACTGCCTTCCCTTCCTTAAGACAATGCAAAATGTTTTCCTCAATCTGACTCCGGGCCTGCGGGGTTCCTGCCGTTCCACGGCTGTGGGGGAAAATGCTTTATCAGTCAAGCGCTCTGTTGGATATGATTTGGAGTTGCACATTTTTCTTCTGGCTGTGTCGTTATTTGGATTCAATTAACAGGAGACCGTGATTCAGCATTTGAACTGAGGACACCCAAAACCTCTGCTCGTTCTGCCAAGCATTTTTGATCTGGCAGTTCTGATTTTGCTGCAGCAGCGTTTCACACACAGTTATTCCATCACAAGCAGACTGCCATGTTCATGACACCACGGGGAGAATTCTGGTCCCTCGCTTCCCATTTCTTTTTAACCGTCGATTGCAGAGGAGAGAAAAAACCCCCTCGGAGAGTAAAAGGCGTTCACTTTCCTGCACCGTTGGGCTAGCTTCATTATTTCTTCACGGAAAGGGTGGTGGATGCCTGGAATGCCCTTCCGGAGGAGGTGGTGAAGTCTAAAACTGTGAACGACTTCAAAGGGGCGTGGGATAAACACTGTGGATCCATCAAGTCTAGAGGGCGTGAATAAAGAGGAGGCAGCAAACACTGCACGGAGCGGCAGTAGCCACAGAGGCATTCACGGAGCGGGATGCCAGTGGCCAGTAGTTGGTGTTCCACCTTCACGGAGCGGAAGGATGGAGGGCTGCTATCTCCAAAAAAATAAAATAAAAACAGGGGTGGGTAAGAGTATGGGGTAAGGGTGTGGCCTGCTTGTTACAGTGGTTGCTACCCCTAATTGATTAGGGCTGGAGGGTACTGGAAGCCAATAGTAACAGGTGGGAGAGAAAAAAAGGGGAAAAAAATGGATAAAGTGTGAAGCTTGTTGGGCAGACTGGATGGGCCATTTGGTCTTCTTCTGCTGTCATTTCTATGTTTCTATGTTAAAGCAAGTGGGGTTGGGTTTCAAAAGATTTATGCCGTCGAAATAGGCTTTTAAGCACATAAATCTAACCGGTTTAAGATTCTGTCACCTCATCCCTCTCCCCGTCCAGCCAAAACTCTGCTCACACAAAATCACGGGGTGCACAGATTTAGCTGTACATAAAAGGGCGGGGGTGCGTCACCTGTAGCCCAATGAGCGAGGTAATAATCCTGCTAAGGATGTCACAAGAAATGACGGCCTTCACACTACCTGCAGGAGGTTTGTGCGCTGAGGTTTAGCTGGATTTTTCAGCCGCACCCATGACATCACTTGGGTTGAAATGAAAGGGTGAACATCATGGTTTCGCAGCCCTTTGGGGATCTACACAGCTGACTTTACCTTTCATCCCATTCAAGAGCCGGTTAAAATTGGGGGAGGGGCTGTTTTCAACCCGTTTGCCTTTGTCCATTCCCCGGGTAACTTTCACTTGCAGACTTTGTGCCGAATTTCAATAGGAACCTGGGCAAACAGTTTCCCTTTGAAATTTGCTGTGGATAGAAAGCACCTGTGGACTTTTGCACCTGCTTTTTTTTTTTTCTATAAGTATATTTTTCATGAAAAAAAAAGACTAAGTAGATTTGAAAATACAATGTGAGCTTTATTTTCCAATCCCTCCCAACACACATGTAATGATCAGGCTTGTAAACCCTTGGACCGACGGGAGGATGGAATACCTTAGGAGGTGGATCCTGAGGTTCCCCCATCGGGAGGCGAGGCAAAACAGAAGATTTGACCGTTCTATTAACCATTCCCTTCCTAATAATTCCCAACGTTCTGTTTGCTTTTTTGACTGCCGCAGCACACTGAACCGACGATTTCAATGTGTTATCCACTATGATGCCTAGATCTCTTTCTTGGGTGGTAGCTCCTAATATGGAACCTAACATCGTGTAACTACAGCAAGGGTTATTTTTCCCTATATGCATCACCTTGCACTTATCCACATTAAATTTCATCTGCCACTTGGATGCCCAATTTTCCCCGAAAATAAGACCTAGTAGAGGTTTTGCTGAATTGCTAAATATAAGACCTCCCCTGAAAGTAAGACCTAGCAAAGTTTTTATTTGGGAGCATGCCCGTCGCACAGAACACCAGAGCATGCAGCTGTGATTTTTTTACCCTGCAGGATTCACAGTTAGTTGTCATCACAAACCAGCATAACCAGACAACTATTCAGAATATGATAAATGTTCATTTTTTTGTTCAACAATATATGTGAATTCTTCTTCATGGAAAAATAAGACATCCCCTGAAAATAAGGCCTAGTGCATCTTTGGAAGCAAAAATTAATATAAGACACTGTCTTATTTTCGGGGAAACAGGGTATGAGAATGTTATATGCCTCTGTATCGCTCCATGGTGAGACCGAACCTTGAATATTGTGTAGAATTCTGGTCGCCGCATCTCAAAAAAGATATAATTGCGATGGAGAAGGTTCAGAGAAGGGCAACCAAAATGATAAAAGGGATGGAACAGCTCCCCTATGAGGAAAGGCTGAAGGGGTTAGGGCTGTTCAGCTTGGAGAAGAGACGGCTGAGGGGGGGGGGGGGATATGATAGAGGTCTTTAAGATCATGAGAGGTCTAGAACGAGTAGATGTGAATCAGTTATTTACACTTTTGAATAATAGAAGGACTAGGGGGCACTCCATGAAGTTAGCAAGTAGCACATTTAAGACTAATCAGAGAAAATTCTTTTTCACTCAACGCACAAAAAAGCTCTGGAATTTGTTGCTAGAGGATGTGGTTAGTGCAGTTAGTGTAGCTGGGTTCAAAAAGGGTTTGGATAAGTTCTTGGAGGAGAAGTCCATTAATGGCTATTAATCAATTATACTTAGGGAATAACCACTGCTATTAATTGCATCAGTAGCATGGGATCTTCTTGGTGTTTGGGTAATTGCCAGGTTCTTGTGACCTGGATTGGCCTCTGTTGGAAACAGGATGCTGGGCTTGATGGATCATTGGTCTGACCCAGCATGGCAATTTCTTATGTTCCAACAAACGTACTCTCTCCTATAAATGAAATACTTATAAACTAATTTACTTGTGCAAAAAAATTATTATTAATAATTTAATCATGAAAAATTATTGGAGAAAAAGAGGTAAGTTTCATATTCTGGGTGCTCACCTCCGCGGCGTAGCGACCTTCTTATAGTCTAATCATCAACTAACCTCCGTCCTCCTTTATGTGTTTATTTAATAATTCAAAAAACAATTTTTTGTTGATTTTCAATGTATAAATTTTCTTAAAAATCAAATATATTCTCCACCTTACATAATCGGATCATTAAATTTGCTTGTCAAACAGTTTTTAAATACTGCTGTTTAATGTCCCATTTCCTTTGTCCTATGTTCGGGGGAAATTATTTGAATTAGTTTCAGACTTCTACTCATTGCAAATGCTCTATAAATAATCTATAAATAGAAACGCCAATCTCTAAATTTGTGGACGCTCGACTCTTATACTTTAAATTGCCACTACCATCAATGAAACAATGTTTTAACTTATCTCCCGACACAGCTGCGTTTCGAAAATTTATTCTTCCTTCATCAGGGGAGCATGTCCTTTCATATTCAATCTGGCATTCAGCAAATCGCGGCTTTCCCATTCAATTTTTGAAAACGCTGCTTAGCTCTCTAAGTCCTTCCTCTCGGTCTCACAAGCTCCGAGTCAACGGCGTTATTTAATCAGCGTTTGGTCTCTGCTTTAAAAGCTGATCAGCAGATCCAAAAACAACCAATGGGATGGACTACGTCTTGCGTACTACGTCGTTACATCAAATCTTCGTCTATTGGTGGATATAAATCAAAGACGCTGTCAACTTCAAATCAGACTCGCCCACTCTACTTCCTCATTCAAACCCTGCGGTGTCACTGTGTGCAATCTAAATATCCACTGTTGTTCAATATAATTCAATCTCTCTTTATCGTTGCCTCTTATGTTCAACATTTGACAGTTTTTAAGGGAGAAAAGACATAGTTATCCTAACCTCTTATTGGACTGCATTTTTCAGATACTCATTTTCGAAATTTGGGGGGGGGGGGGGGGTTGTCAAGAGAGTGCTCCACCCAGAGGGAAGCTGTCTATGCTGTGAAATTCTGAGGATGGTAGACAAAATGTATGTATAATAGTACATCTTGAAGGGAAAGCATCACACAGCCCCCAGAGCCAGCCCAACTATTAAGTTTGGAGAATGGAGATATTCATGACCATTTATGCAGTTCAGGACTTTGGCGGAATAGAAGACTGAAAGTTTACACTTCTCACTACCAAAAATAAAAAAAAATCATAAAAATATTTGCCATCACATCCTTTTATTATAATATTGATAGGGACCTTCATTTTTGTTTAATTTTACCCAGGAATTTATCCACATTTATTATAAGAACAAAAGCAGGAGAAATCAGTGGGAAAAAATGACTTGTTATTTTATATATATTATTTTAAATATAATTTTTGTTCTTGGTGTAATTAACACTGATAAACTCCTGGGGGGGAGGGGGGAAACTGAAAATGATGGTCCATAAATATTGATTTATAAATATCTCTTGCTAATATTTGTTACATAGAATTGATCAAATGAAAATTAGAAATAATGTTGCTTGTTATAAGCATAACAAGGACGGGTGACCCCCGCTGTATCCCAAGGATGCAGCATCTAGTTGATGCGTCAGCTGAAAGGTCAGATTTAAAGGGCCAGAAAACAATTGCTAAAGTAATGCCTCTACAGTCACAGATAATTGTGAGAACAATTATTCTTTCATCCAGTTCAAATCTACTGACTGATTCCCCCAAATCCTGCAAGTCAGCAACACTTTTCAGTATAAACAGTAAAGGAAGCAATGCTGTGGGTTTGTAACGCAGACCCCTAGACTGCAGGGATATATCATTTCGGCATGGATTTTGCAAGCCTTCATTTGTACATTGGAATGAAAGATCTTACGCAAGCACCTCTCATGGCTTCTGTCCTGATTGCTTCCCGGGTGGTGGTTTATACCTGAAGCTAGCATGCTGGTTATAAATTTGGAATCTGCAATATATTTTCACGAGTAATATTAGGGAACGAATTAGGCAGGCGATTCTCAAAAGTCATTTCCCGGGTACAGGGCTATTTTCCCAGGAAAAAGAACTATTTGAAAATTGCCCACCTTAAAACATGGATTGATGTAGGCATCTTGTTCCACCACCCACCACCTTTTGCCTGCATTTTCATGGAGGGGTTTGCAGGGCGGGGTTAGGCCAGGGTTGGCAGTACCGTGAGCGTGTTTGCATTTTCAAAGTCACGTGCACTGTTTTGGCCAGAAAACAGTGCCCCTAGAAAAGCAGGTGCAAATCTTTGTGGGTACTGGTTCCCTGGACGGTTTTCAAAGGGAACGTATGTGCATGCTTTTCATTTCAGAAGTGATGCAAAATCCGGGGGGTAAAGTACAAACATCCATGGTCTTTGCATCTACCTGCACAGTTTTGAAAACTGTTGCCTATTAGTTCAGTTGCCATTACAAAACAAAATAAAACAACAAACCTGATTCTTCTATCATTCTAAAGAAGACACTAATGTTTACATGCTTACTAATCTCCTCCTAGTAGATGATGCTAGTAGATGAATAAACATATGGACAAAGGTGAACCGGTAGATGTAATGTAGTTGGATTTTCAGAAGGCGTTTGACAAAGTCCCTCATGAGAGGCTTCTAAGAAAAGTAAAAAGTCATGGGATAGGAGAAGATGCCTCTTGTGGATTGCAAACTGGTTAAAAGACAGGAAACAGAGAGTAGGATTAAATGGTCAATTTTCTCAGTGGAAAAGGGTAAACAGAGGAGTGCCTCAGGGATCTGTACTTGGACCGGTGCTTTATAATATATTTATAAATGATCTGGCAAGGGGCATGACGCTTAAATTTGTGGCTGACACAAATTTATGCAGAGTAATTAAATCTCAAGTGGATTGTAATAAATTGCAGGAGGACCTTGTGAGACTGGAAGATTGGGCATCTAAATGGCAGATGAAATTTAACGTGGATAAGAGCAAGGTTATGCATGTAAGGTAAAATCACCCATGCTGTAGTTACACAATCGGGCCGATAGAGAAAAAAGTGCAGGAGAGCCGGCGAGCGCCTGCTCTCCCAACTCACGCACAGGCCATTCTCCTGTGCGGGTGATTTAGTATCAACCCACATGCAAATGAGTGCCCACTGTAAAAAGAGGCACTAGGGACACTAGTGTATACCTAGTGCCTCCTTTCTGGCAGGAACGGCGGCTGTCAGCGGGTTTGACAGCCGATGCTCAATTTTGCCAGCGTCAGTTCTCAAACCTGCTCACAGCTATGGGTTCGAAAAAAGAAGCCGGCATAATTGAGCATCCGTCTTCCGACTCGCAGGCCACCAGCCGATTTAAAATTTATTTTTTTTTAAATTTTAAATATTTTTTAAGTTTTGGAGCCTCCGACTTAATATTGCTAAGAAATTAAGTCGGAGGGTGTACAGAAAAGCAGTTTTTTTCTGCTTTTCTGTGCACTTCCCTGGCGCCTGCAGAAATTAACGCCAGCCTTTGGGCAGGCATTAATTTCTGAAAGTAAAATGTGCAACTTCGCACCGTACTGTACTGTATCGGCCCGTACTTTAGATTCCACATTAGGAGTTACCACCCAGGAAAGAGATCTGGCCGTCATAGTGGATAATATATTGAAATCGTCATCTCAGTGTGCTGTGGCAGTCAAAACAAACAGAATGTTAGGAATTATTAGGAAGAGAATGGAAACAGGATGCTGGGCTTGATGGACCCTTGGTCTGTCCCAGCATGGCAATTTCTTATGTTCTTATGTTCTTAAATAAAACGGTGGATGTCACAATGCTTCTGTATCGCTCCATGGTGAGACCGCACTTTGAATACTATGTGCAATTCTGGTCACCGCATCTCAAAAAAGATATAACTGCACTGGAGAAAGTGCAGAGAAGGGCTACCAAAACGATAAGGGGCATGGAACGGCTGCCCTATGAGGAAAGACTAAAGAGGTTAAGGCTGTTCAGATTAGAGAAGAGACAGCTGAGGGGGGATATGATAGAGTCTACAAAATCATGAAAGGACTTGAATGGATAAATATGAATCGGTTATTTACTCTCTCGGATAATACAAGGACTAGGTGGCACTCCATGAAGTTAGCAAGTAGTTCATTTAAAATAAATCAGAGAACATTCTTTTCACTCAATGCATAGCTAAGCTCTGGAATTCATTGCCAGAGGATGTGGTTACAGTATTTAGCGTAACTGGGTTTAAAAAAGATTTGGATAAGTTCCTAAAGCATAATTCCATAAATTGCTATAAATCAATAAGGACTAGTAGCTTTGGTTTTATTTATTTAATGTTTGGGTACTTGCCAAGTACTTGTGACGGATGGCCGCTGTTGGAAACAGGATACTGGGCTTGAAGGACCCTTGATCTGACCCAGTATGGTATATCTTATGTTCTTATGTTTTCTATGTTATGGTACAGAAAGATCAGTTGACCCATCCAGTCTACCCAGTTATTCCTGCCCACACTGCCAAGGATATATCCCAGCTGCAGCCATAGAGGATGACTCATTGTAGGATATCGCTCTTTATAACAGATGGTTTTTATCCTTTCCTCCTTTGTAAACCACCCTCTTGGGTAGCTGGACATGCAAAATCCCATATTTAGTGTGCACCCAGCTCCCCTCAATTCCCAGGTCTAACCACAAATCTTTGTTGTTATGTTAATACCTACCAGTGCTAGCATGATCATTGCCTCATTGCCTGAACAGCCAGACCACCTTGATTCACATGGCCTTTCCCAATGGTACTGTTGCGTTCATGCCTGTTCTCGCCCTCGCTCCACCCTCTACCTTTGTGGCGACTCCCTTCGGGTCTGACGGACAGATGCTGCCGCGGCTTCTCCTCGCTGCTTCTTCCCGGAATCCCCGGGCTGGCCTGATGCTGCGGATCCACAATGTTCCTGATGACTTAAGGGTGCGCGCACGCTCCAGAGTTTGTACAGGCAAGGGCGCGAACCTCGGGGATGTCCCCCCGTAGTGATGTCATCCGCTTCCAACTTAAAAGGTCTTTGCTTGCAACTACGAATTAAGTTAGCAAGGGAAGGAGAACATCTCTCTCTGCTGCTCTGCCTCCACAAACTTACCTAGGGGTACCCGCTCCTCGGGGGTCCCGCTCTCTCTTCTTGATTTCAGATTGCTAAGACGGGATCCGGTACTCGCTCCTTGAGGGCCTACATCCCTGAATGCTCAGAAGACTCCTTACTGCCTGGAAGCCATCGCAGATGTGAACACTGTGAGTTCTATTATAGATAGGAACCGGTACTCGCTCCACGAGGGCCTATGTTCCTAAAACCCTCCAATGTCTCTCTTCTATGCCATATGCCATCTCATACACAGATTTTGTGAGTTCTTATTCCAGACTGCATATAGGAATCAGTACTTGCCTATGGCTCCTGTTCCTGAATATACTGAAGACTCTCTGTTGCTTAGAGAAGCCATTACAGATATCTACAATTGTGAGTTTATCATCTACTACTGGTTATGTATCCAGCATACCCTGTCTACTCACTACCTATAGTCTCTCTCTCAGCTCAGTAACCCAGAGATCACAGTTCCAGTATCTGAAGGACTTCAGCCCTGCCAGGCACCTCAGCTCACTACTGCCACCTCTGGTGGTTCTACTTCCTGTCTAATAAAGAACTATCTGTGTTTGTGTCCATACTCCAGCCTAGCCGGTGGCCCCTCTCAGGATATCCTCCTGGGGGCGCTGTCATCTGCCATTGGCCCAAGGATTCACCAATTTCCATAAGTGTTATTCTTTACACTACTAGAGCGATATCATACAGACTGCCACTCTGTGGGAGCCAACCCACACCAGATCATTAACTCTGTCTACAGAGTATTACATATTGTTAGCTCCTCCTTTGGGGGAACAGCATTGCACAGATTGCTAACTCCTAGCATCAGATTGCTAACAGATTGCTAACTCCGCTTCCCTGGCGGGGTGCTCCATAACAGATTGCTAACTCCTCCCCTTTGGCGGGGTAATTCATAACAGATTGCTAACTCCGCCCCTCTGGGGAGCAGATTTATAACAGGTTGCTAACTCCTCCTTCAACGGGAATATCCAGCAGCCAGATCTATAACAGGTACCAACCCAGATGACAAAAGGAAAGCATAGCCTGTCAGATAGACCCGGCTCTATGAGCAACTGTGTTTCTGCTAGGACTTCTACTTATTAACACCTTGCCAGACAGACCCAACATGTTGATTCTGTCATTACAATTAATTCCATCATGGCAGAATGATTATAGCATACATCACTAGTCAGTCTTCTTTCTTCTGAGGTGTTTTTACCTTGAAAACAGTACAAAACTATTAGAAATACATGAATTTGCTTCTTCAGCTGTTGGGTTGTCCATCTTTTAAAACATGCAACAAAGAAGTGAGATCCAGGATGTTTATGTAAGAGAAAATGAAAATGTGTAAACTGTCACATATGTTACTGTAGGGCTACAAATTATATACTGTCTCTATAAGGGTTGATAGAAATGCTGCAGGATTACAAAACGACACAGGACATGTGCAGGCAGAATATTAACTCCCTGCTGTACTGCATATAATTATTATTATTTGTGTGCAATCAAGGATCTGTGTTTGTGGGGAATCTGTAGTGACTGGTCCTTTTGCAAAAGGCTTGCAGCAGGATTCAAGCAGCTTGTCAGCCTGAGGAGATGCAATGGCTCTTCCCCCCATCCAAATATTAAAATCAGCTACACAGTAGGACATTTGAGCTGGGACCTTGTTGACTGTAGGGCAAGGACATGAAAAAAGCTTACAGACAGGCACTCTAGTTTGATTGTTTTGCTAATCTGTTTGCAGAAACCTGTAAAGCATTTATGTGTTTGTTAAGAACAAATAACCAGGTTTAGCTTAGTTCTGCAGTAAAATTCCATGGTGTTATATGTTAATAAAGTGTCCAGTTACATTACTGATGCTGGGTTAACAATCTGAACCTTGCTTAACCAGAGGCAGCATTATATGAAAGCGGAATTTGTACCATGTAAATATTGCAAGGTTACATTTACCCCTTTGTTCAAACTTTAAATCTCTTTAAACTGTTTGCTTTGGAAAAATTGTATCAAATGCACCCTCATTTTTAATCAGCATACTGCTTAGCATGGGTCCTCCTTAAAATTGGTAGCCACTAGGAGGGAGCAGAAACAGATTTCCTGACTCTTATTTGTTACAGTATTGTCCTGTGGGTCTTGTTTACTTTCTTGCCGAATCTGGATAAGGGTAAAAGAACTTGTTTTGGTGACAAAATACCTCCAGGATGGTACTTGAGGACAACTTCTTAGCGGACTCCATGAAAACCAGGTTATTCAGCTGTAGAGAAGGGGACGTGTGTGTGTGTGAGAGAGAGAGTGTGTGTATGTGTGTGTAAAATAGTTCTCCCAGAAACTAATGCAGCTCTTTGTTAAGAGGATGCCATTAATGAGAGACTGCCTCTTTGAAATTATTTTTGGGGAGTCAGCTATTGTTCAGACAAAGGGGGCAGGGTGTTCTTAAACAAATTAAAAATTTTCTTTACCACCAAGGAAGACTCAACAGTGATAGGGACATTTCTTGATGTGCATGACAGTGAGAATGTGCACGAGGAGCTTCATTCTATAAACTATGGATGAGAAGGACCTGTTTAGTGATGATGGTTTATGCACTGCTTCACTCTCACTACTACTGCTTGTTGAAATGGCACTGGTGCTCTATCATCTTCTGGCCATGTTTTTTATTTTGAGGGGAGACGGGAAAGGAGGAGAGTGCTAAGGACAAGTATCTCTGTGAGTTAGTGGCGCCAGAGCATTGGAAGCTCTGCTGCAAGTCTTGCCTTAAAAACAGGATATTGCTCAACAGAGTTTCTTCGAGACAGTGATAAAAAGTCCCCAGCACTCAAAGGAAATCAATAAGATTTTATTATGTGGGGTGTTCTAGATGTGGCTCGTAAATGCTGAATCTGGTATCAGTGCCAGCTGGATTAGCTGTTCTCACCACCACCACTATTATCATTTATCATGAATATTCCTGTCTACAGAAAAAAAAAAGAAGTCAGTTTATCATTGCCATTTTCACATTCCCATAAGCTTTTCCCCAGCTGCACCTGCTGCTACAACAGGATCCTGCTGCCTCTCTAGCAAACCCTGAGAACTCAATGCACTGACTGTCAGATTTATGAAAACTGATTCTAGAAGGATCTACAGGCTGATCTACAGAAGGACAAGAGGAGGTGAAAGAAATACCTTGGCTACAAAGGTTAAAACTGTATTCTTCCCTCTGCGAGTACTGAAAAACTATGAGGCTGATATTCAGAATAGTACTACTTCGCCGGAAAAGTACTACTTGCCAGGTTCTTATGGCCTGGATTGGCCACTGTTGGAAACAGGATGCTGGGCTTGATGGACCCTTGGTCTGACCCAGCAAGGCATGTTCTTATGACTAAGTGGTGCCGCTGAATATCTGGCTTGAGTCAGCAGTCACCACAGAGCTGGATAAGTCACTTATCTGGTTCAGTATTTTTTTTAAACTATTGATTTATAACAGGAACAGGCAGAGTGATGAATAACAAGCACATACAAATCAATGTGAACAGCCAGATAAGTCCATGGCAGAAAATGGGAGTAATGGGGAGGAGCTGAGCTAGCTGAATAAGTTACCTGGCTGACTCCGATATTCAGAGTTAGCCAGTTAATTTATCCGGCTAACTCTGGTTGGGCCAGAAGGCTGACCTAATGTTGGCAGGTTAACATTAAGATGGCCGGTTCATTCAGCGGTGCGGCCATGCTGCTGAATATACAGCACCAGCTAGCCAGATAAATGTATCCGTCTAACTAGCAGAGCCTGACGTGGACGCCATTGGGGTGTTTTGTTTTGTTTTTTAGAGCATGCTGAGTGCTTTCAGTGTGACTGCGTGCCACCTTACGTCCTGTGAGTGTGTGCTCTGCTTCACTTGCTGATTTTATTTCCTGTTGCTGTTGCTACTACTATGGGTGGTGCCTGAAGATCTCTGGGAGATGAGAGGGATTGGCTTGGAAGGAGGGATAATTTTCAAAGTGGATTTAGGCATGCAAGTCTGCTCTGAAGATTTGTGTAATTTATGCAAGGATCTGTCGGCTGATTTGTACGCAACGTTACAAAATGACACACTACAGGGCTGAAAGGCTTCAGAGAATACAGTGACAGCAGTAAAACGTTTGCATTCCTGCTGCCAGTATCGCACCCGTGTTTCAGGTTGCAGCGATGTCAGCCTGAGACCCTGGGGAACCAAGGAAGGTCTTCAGTGGCCTGACCAACTCCCAAGGTAAATAAAAAGGGCCTGAGGTGGCCTCAACTCCCTGCATTGCAGCCCACTCTAGTTGGTGCCACCCCAAGAGCTAAGAAGGGGCTTCATACCTTAATGCCTCCCCCCCCCAAAAAAAGTTGAAAAGAGAATACATGCCCCAATGTCCCCCTCCCCTATATCCTCCCAAGAACTGAGAAGGGGCTCCGTGTCTCATTGTCTCCCTCCTAGTCCCACCAAAAGCTGAGAAGGGACTCCAAGTCCTGTTCCCACACCACCTCCTCCCTCTATCCAAGGTCTGCCCCATGAAGTTCCCCTTCCAATAGTGAAGAAAGCGTTTGAGAGGCAGGACAGATCCCCACTCCCTCCTTCCACGCTGCCTCTGAAGGTAATATTTATTTATTTATTTATTTATTTATTTTGTTTTATATACCGGCAACCGTTTGCACATCGTGCCGGTTTACAGATAACTTACAACCAAGGATATATAGGCAAAACCTTTACATGGAACATTGTGTAACATAAACGAAGTAACATAGTAAATAATTAAAAGGTAATATACAATAAATAAGTAAATAAGGAGGGGGAGGGGTGGGGGTATACGAGACAAAGGAAAAAAGGGGGGGGGGAATGGTGGGTGGATACATAAGGAGAAGTTATGTACAGGGGTACAAGGAACAATTGATGTGTACACAGGTTATATACAGGGGTAAAAAGGAACAATTAGTGTGTACGCAGGTTATATACAAAATTGTGTAAGCGCAGGATGACAATGGAAGAGGTGGGAAAATGTATATGGTTGTGCTGAGTGGCAATTTCTTAGGTTTGTAGTTCCTTAGGGGGGGTGGGTGTAGGGTGTAGGTCCTGGGGTGGGGTGTTGGCGAGGGATGGTGTTTGGGTTAGAGTGTTAGTGGGAAATGATGATGATTGGGGGTAAGCTTGGAGGAAGAGCCAGGTTTTGAGTTTCTTTTTGAAGGTGGGTGTGGAGGTTTCTGTGCGTAGGTCAAGGGGCATGGAGTTCCACAGGGAGGGGCCTGCGAGGGAGAGGGCCCTGTTAGTGGTGGAGATGAGTCTTGTGGATTTTATGGAGGGGGGAATAAGGGTTCCACGGAGAGAGGAGCGAGTGGGTCTGGTGGAGGTGCGAGGGGAGAAAGGTGGGTTTAGCCAGTTGTAATGTTCGTTAGTAATACTTTTGTGGATGAGGGTAAGGGTTTTGTAAATAATTCGTGAGTGGATGGGAAGCCAGTGGAGGTTGAAGAGGGTGGGAGTGATGTGGTCTTTCTTATTGGCATTAGTAAGGATGCGTGCAGTAGCGTTTTGAAGGAGTTGTAGAGGTTTGATGTGGGTAGCAGGGAGACCAAGTGGGAGTGCATTACAGTAATCAATCTTTGAGAAAATTATAGATTGAAGTACTGTACGGAAATCAGAGAAATAGAGAAGGGGTTTGAGTTTTTTGAGGGTTTGTAGTTTGAAGTAGCAGCTGCTAAGAATAGATTTGATATATGGTTTGAATGTTAGTTGGTTGTCAAGTATGACCCCCAGGTTTCTTTTGTCAGAGAGACAGTTAGGGGGGTGGAGGGTGGAGGGAAAGGGTATGGAAGCATGTTTGGAGGAGATGAGGAGGAGTTCAGTTTTTTGCGGGTTGAGGGCTAGGTGCATGTCGGTGAGGAGTTGGTTTATGGAGGTGAGGATGGTGTTCCATTTTTGGAGAGCAGTGAGTACAGAATTAGTGAAGGGTATGAGTATTTGCACATCATCTGCGTAGATGAAGTGTGTAATACCAAGGTTGGAGAGGAGGTTTGTGAGGGGGAGCATATAAATGTTGAATAGGGTGGATGAGAGAGAGGATCCTTGGGGGACGCCACAGTCGAGATTAACAGGGGGGGATGAGAAGTTGTCAGTGAGGACTGTGTATGTACGGTTTTGGAGAAAGGACTTTATCCAAGAGAGGGCGGTACCTGTGATTCCTATGCTGATGAGAGTGTTGATGAGGATGTTATGATTTACTGTATCGAAAGCAGCGGAGATATCTAGCATGGCAATGAGGTAGGAGTTGCCGGCATCCATGCCTTTGATGATTGTGTCTGTAAGGGAGAGGAGTAGGGATTCCGTACTGAGGTGTTTTCGGAAACCATATTGTGTTGGTAGGAGTATGTTAGATTGTTCAAGATGGTCAGAGAGGCGGGAGTTAACTAATTTTTCAATGATTTTGGAGAGGAAAGGGAGATTGGAAATGGGGCGGAGGTTAGATAGGTTGGAGGGATCGAGGGAGGGTTTTTTTAGGATGGGTTTGACCACAGCTTGTTTCAGGGAGATAGGGACCATGCCGTGTTCCAGGGAACAGTTCACGATTTTGGAGAGTGAGGTGGCTATTGTTTTTGGAATAGCGAGTAGGAGTTTAGTGGGGATAGTTTCTGAGGGGTGGGACGAGGGTCTCATCTTTTTTAAAATGTTTTCTATTTCTAGGGTAGAGGAGGGATCGAATGAAGATAGATAGGTGGGAGTGCGTGGGGTGGGGGGGTTATACTATTGGTGTTGAGGGAATTTTTGGAGTTAGGGTTAAACTTGGCAGTGATGTTGGATATTTTGTTCTTGAAGAAGAGGGCAATTTCATTGCATCGTGTCTGTGAGGGGGGGGATTTGGGGTGAAGGCACGTTGGGTTTGGTGAGATTAGAGACTAGGGTAAATAGTGCCTTTGGGTTGAATTGGAGGTGGTGAATTTTTTTGGCATAGTATTCTTTTTTAGTTTTTTGAATGGCATTTCTGTAAGCATGCATGAGTTGGTAATAGATGGTTTTCGAGGCAGGAGTGGGATGTTTGCGCCAGTGTCTTTCTGCAGCTCTGAGCTGGGTTTTTTGGGTTTTCAGTGTCTGGGTGTACCAGGGTTTTTTGGATGCTTTGGTTTGTGTGATTGTTTTCCGAATGACTGGGCATAACTTGGTAGCGATTTTTTGGGTAGTTTCTGTCCAGGAGGATATGGCACTATCAGCTGTCTCCAGGTCAATGTGATTTGGAATATTGGAGCAAGCCGTGGCAAGTGTGTCTAGGGGGCAGGCTTTACGAAATTGGAAGGATTTAGGCTGAGAGGGAGCGGATGTGGATGGGGTTTGTAGAGCAAGGGTTGTGTTGATAATGGAGTGGTCGGACCAGGGGACAGGGAGGCATGAAGGGGATTGGATGACATTGATGAGAGAGTTGGTGAAGATGAGGTCGAGGGTATGACCAGCTCTGTGGGTTGGGGAGTGGATGATTTGGGTGAGGCCCATAGCGTCTAAAGAGGAGATGAAGGCTTCGCAAGCTGGGGATTGTGGAACGGAATCAACATGAAGGTTAAAGTCACCAAGGAGTATAGTGGGGATGTCGGGAGAGAGGGAGATGGTGAGGAATTCGATGAGGGGAGAGGGGTCTTTGTCTAGTAGACCAGGGGGGGTATAGATAAGGCAGATTTGTAGAGATTGCGATTTGAAAAGGCCTACTTCGTATTGATTAGGAATATTACAGGTTTGTGAGGTAAGCTTGAGTTCTTTTTTAGCTATGAGGAGTAGGCCCCCTCCTCTTTTCTTTTTGCGGGGGATCGAGAAAATGTCATAGGTTTCAGAGGGTAGTTGGTTAATGAGGGGGGTGTCGCAGGGTTTGAACCAGGTTTCAGTTACAGCGAAGATTTCTGGTTTGGAGTCAGTTAAAATATCATGGAGGAGGTGTTTTTTTGTTTTAGGGATTGGGCGTTGAAGAGTAGAAGGGAAATGAGGGAGATGGTGAGGGCAGGCGAGGGGGGAGATATGGGGATGGAAGTAAGACGCCTTTTTTGAGTGTTGTGGTGGATGAATGGGGGGAGGGATAGTTTTGAGGGGTGTCGGAATAGATAGTTAGGGGGACAGCAGTGAGTGTGTGGGGGCATTGTTGGGTGGAGGGCTAGTGGTGGTATATCGGGGAGAAGGACAGATTGTGGGAGGCAGACACAATAATGCAGAATAATGCAGAATAATACAGAATAATGCAGTTGTAACAGCTTAATGCATGTGAAGAGCGTGATGGAGGTGAACAGATAAATGCAATTTAATGCAATTTAACAGTATTGGTGAACTTGACTGGAGTAATACAAATGGCAGCGGAGCAAAACAATTAACCAGTGTAAGGCAGTCAATAAGATTAATGCACTTGATCAGAGTGGGTGTGCATTTGGATGAGGTGATATATGAAATGCATATACTGTTGGGTAATTTAAACCAGGGAAGTCATGTGAAGGTCGTGTGAATGAGACACACTTACGTCTGATGCACTTGAAGTGAGGTCCAGGGTGTTGGATGAATTTATCTGAGGGAGGGCAGATATTTGTCGACAGTCTGTAGCTTGTCTTTCGTGGGTGTGGTTCTCTAGGTGAGGGTTCCTGTCTTCTAGGGATGTGAATCGTTTTAGGACGATTAAAATTATCGTCCGATAATTTTAATATCGTCTTAAACCGTTATGGAACACAATACAATACAGATTCTAACGATTTATCGTTATAAATCGTTAGAATCGTGAGCCGGCACACTAAAATCCCCTAAAACCCACCCCCGACCCTTTAAATTAAATCCCCCACCCTCCCGAACCCCCCCCCAAATAACTTAAATAACCTGCGGGTCCAGCGGCGGTCCGGAACGGCAGCGGTCCAGAACGGGCTCCTGCTCCTGCATCTTGTCGTCTTCGGCCGGCGCCATTTTCCAAAATGGCGCCGAAAAATGGCGGCGGCCATAGACGAAAAAGATTGGACGGCAGGAGGTCCTTCCGGACCCCCGCTGGACTTTTGGCAAGTCTCGTGGGGGTCAGGAGGCCCCCCACAAGCTGGCCAAAAGTTCCTGGAGGTCCAGCGGGGGTCAGGGAGCGATTTCCCGCCGCGAATCGTTTTCGTACGGAAAATGGTGCCGGCCATACGCGTATGGCCGGCGCCATTTTCCGTACGGAAAATGGCGCCGGCAGGAGATCGACTGCAGGAGGTCGTTCAGCGAGGGTTCCGGCGCCTCGCTGAACGACCTCCTGCAGTCGATCTCCTGCCGGCGCCATTTTCCGTACGGAAAATGGCGCCGGCCATACGCGTATGGCCGGCGCCATTTTCCGTACGAAAACGATTCGCGGCGGGAAATCGCTCCCTGACCCCCGCTGGACCTCCAGGAACTTTTGGCCAGCTTGTGGGGGGCCTCCTGACCCCCACGAGACTTGCCAAAAGTCCAGCGGGGGTCCGGAAGGACCTCCTGCCGTCCAATCTTTTTCGTCTATGGCCGCCGCCATTTTTCGGCACCATTTTGGAAAATGGCGCCGGCCGAAGACGACAAGATGCAGGAGCAGGAGCCCGTTCCGGACCGCTGCCGTTCCGGACCGCCGCTGGACCCGCAGGTTATTTAAGTTATTTGGGGGTGGGGGATTTAATTTAAAGGGTCGGGGGTGGGTTTTAGGGGGTTTTAATGTGCCGGTTTTTTCGATTTTTCGATTTTTTCGATTTTTTAAAACGATTTTTTCACGATTTTTCACGATATTTTACCCCCCCAAACGGCAACAATACGATTCCCTCCCCCTCCCAGCCGAAATCGATCGTTAAGACGATCGAGGACACGATTCACATCCCTACTGTCTTCCAGTTACTGGCGGTGTCTTCTGGTAAGTTGTTCTTGTCTTTAGTGCGATTGCTTGATGTAGTTTAGGGAGAAACTGGGGGTGTTGCTCGGGTGAGCGAAGTGGCGAACCGAAGGGGCGAAACAAAGGGGCAGGCCCCTTTGTCGCGCTCCTTCGACGTGCGACGTACGGCGCGCGGCGCCGGATCTGCTGTAGGATTTAAAGGGCCTCTGTGCCCTTTCCTATTGGCTGCCGTAAGTATGGGTAGGCGGGCCTTCTCTCGCGTGTCTATCCGGTCGGGGTGTCGGCAGGACGGAGCGGCAGGCTGCGTGGTCGGCCTCGGACCCAGCGGGGGCAAGGGAGAAATTCAATGGCCTTACCCCGATGGGTCTGTGGCGCCGATCGCGCAGGCCCTCCCTCGCTCCGGGTGCTGCGGTGAAGAGATGGTCCTCGCTGGAGCTGCTTGCTGCGCCGAAAGAGGGAGATCGCCGGAGCGGCTGTAGGATTTAAAGGGCCTCTGTGCCCTTTCCTATTGGCTGCCGTAAGTATGGGTAGGCGGGCCTTCTCTCGCGTGTCTATCTGGTCGGGGCGTCGGCAGGACGGAGCGGCAGGCTGCGTGGTCGGCCTCGGACCCAGCGGGGGCAAGGGAGAAATTCAATGGCCTTACCCCGATGGGTCTGTGGCGCCGATCGCGCAGGCCCTCCCTCGCTCCGGGTGCTGCGGTGAAGAGATGGTCCTCGCTGGAGCTGCTTGCTGCGCCGAAAGAGGGAGATCGCCGGAGCGGCTGTAGGATTTAAAGGGCCTCTGTGCCCTTTCCTATTGGCTGCCGTAAGTATGGGTAGGCGGGCCTTCTCTCGCGTGTCTATCCGGTCGGGGCGTCGGCAGGACGGAGCGGCAGGCTGCGTGGTCGGCCTCGGACCCAGCGGGGGCAAGGGAGAAATTCAATGGCCTTACCCCGATGGGTCTGTGGCACCGATCGCGCAGGCCCTCCCTCGCTCCGGGTGCTGCGGTGAAGAGATGGTCCTCGCTGGAGCTAGCTGCCCTAATGCTGTCATTTGCTCCGTGCATGAGCTCCGTAACAAAGTGTTAAGCTGGTCCCATGATTCCCACATGGCAGGCCACCCTGGACGAGCCCGGACCCTTGCATTGCTCCAACAATTTTACTGGTAGCCTGACATGCAGAAGGCTGTCCGGGCGTATTTGGAATCTTGTCCCATCTGCACGCAGCAGAACACACTACAGGGATGACCTTGGGGGCCGTTACAGCCGTTGCCAGCCCCCAAGGAACCTTGGACACATCTCCACTGACATTATTGTGGATTCACCCCAGTGCTTACAGATATATCTCATGCATATGCATCATGGATCTCCTGAAAGCCAGGCCTGCCTGTGGCTCTCGAGGACCGGAGATGGCCACCCCTGCAGTGCAGCAAAGCCTATGAACAAATACAAACTGTATATCAGGGGTGACCAACTCCGGTCCACGAGGGCCACAAACAGGCCTGGTTTTCAGGATATCCACAATGAATATGCATGAGATAGATCTGCATACAATGGATGCAATGCATGCAAATCTATCTCAGGCATATTCATTGTGGATCTGCTTAAAACCTGGCTTGTTTGTGGCTCTCAAGGATTAGAGTTGGCCACCCCTGGTACATAGCATAGCTGCCCAGGAAATGACCACCAAAAACCTTCAAACAACATCCATTAAAAAGAATTCAACAGATACATCAACAATCATAACCCATATGGTAACAAATTAATCATCTTCTTATTGATGACCATTTGAATAAACATTCTCCATAGCGAGTCATTAAAAATACAACTTTTAATTATTTAAAAGCATCTATGCTTTGATAAGCTTCTTGAAGGTTAAATAATCCTTCATGTTTCTCACTTCCCTGAGGAGAGAATTTCACAAGGATGGGCCAGCACAGGATCTTGCTCTTTTATATCCCTTACAAGTGAATCATCAAACAAACCCAATGAAGTGACCACATGTCGCTTACCCACATATCCCAGGGTTCAACTAGGGGAAGGAGTGATCCTCAATCCCTCCTGCCTCTCTGGTTGACTTGAGGACAGCATCAGTTTAGAGCATGTCCACACTACAAAATGGCACTGGTCACGGGTCATCGAATGCCATTTTGAAATCTAGACTGGTGGGTCAAGAGAGCTTGGGGATAGCTCCTGCCTCTCTTTGGATCCTGGGATATGCAGGTAAGCTGGGGAAGGGGGATATGGGTATGTCTGGGGGAGAAATATTGGAGGGGGATTTAATGTGTGCTATTGTAAAATAAATGTGCTAAAACCAAACCACACGAAACCAGAATAAAAACCCCCTATACTCCCAAAACCCCATCCTCCCCCATCTCCCAGTGCCCACTTCTACCAGAACCATTTCATCAAAAGAACATGAAAGGCAAAAGAAAATGAGGCTCTCCTTACCTGCCCCCCCCCCGTATTAACAATGAAATGAGATAGGTGAGGTGCAAGGGGCCTGGGGTGTCCTGAAAAGGAAGGGAGGGTATCAGAGTTTGGATTCTCATCTTAGCTCTTGGGGTGAGATCTGGGGGGGAGACAGACATTAAGGAATGAAACCCCTTCTCGGGAGGATATCATCTGGGGATGTCACTGGGCCACAGTTGGACCTTTAGTCACAGGGGGGAAGGGAACAAGTGGCAAAATGGTCAACAGGTGACCATTTATAAACATTGAGGGTGGAGGATGATCAGGATTTTGGCGGGCACATAAACCTGTCAATACTCTTGTTAAAAATGACTCTTGCTCTTGAGATATAGTTAATTATTCGAATTTCTGCAACTTGCATGGTTTAGCTCAATTTGTGAAAAGCCATTTTGATATTAGTGAGCTGCCTTGAATGCATTTGCATACAACACAGCTCATTAAAGTTTTTGTCATTATGATCATTTTTGTTTTAATGAAACACAAGCATTTTCATTACCATTAATGCATGCTAAATTTGTGTTTAATGCATTTTAATACACTCTTGCAGTTGCTTAACTTTCTTTAGGATATACAATAATAAAATAATATTATTAAATATATATTTCCTATTTTATTTAGGAGCACTTAAACGCCTTACATATTAGGTAAATCTCTCAAAGCGATGTACAATAAACAGAAACACTGGACATAGAATATCGAACCAGAACTATTAAACCGAAAAAAGAGCGGTCAAAAAGTAATGGCCAGACAACAGTGACTGTGATGGAGTGGAAGGCACCTAAATTCTGAAGCCTTTTATATACAGTATATTTTACGTTGATAATTGATATTACATCCACCTGAGAAAGGCTGGTACAGGGGAATAGGGTAGTTGAGGTGGCAACAACAGAACAATCATGGGGCAAGATGCCTTCCCAGTGAATAGAGTTGCTGGTAGTGATGAGGGTTATAGCTAAATAAGATTGGTTAATCTATGATAGGATTGGGGAAGGTTAGAACTGGTAGATTGGTCTTACTGTGAGTCAGACTGAAGATAGATATGTTTGGGCAACCATGTCTTAGCTCTCTACTGGAAGGTGAGGTAGTGGGATTCAAGGTGAATGGGCTGTGCAACCTCATTCCAGATATTTAAAAACATTTAGCCCGATAACTGAGATGTTATCTGGCTAAATGAAAATTTAGGGACTTAACTTATTATTCAGTCAGAATTTAGCAGGGTATCTTGCTAGAATCTAGTAGGGGTGTTCCGGGTGTGTTACTAGGAGGAGTTGAGTTAGTTGAATAAGTTATCTGGCTAACTCCGATATTCAGAGGTAGCCGGATGACTTAAGAGATTAACTCTGGTTGGCCTCTAGACATGCCCTAAAGTTAGCTTGATAAACTTATCCAGATAACTTACGTTTATCTGGCTAACTAGCCGAGTCACACAGAGGCTGAATTTGGCCCTCCATATTTTTTTATTCCACCTCTCATGACACTTCAAAGTGGATTACATTCAGGTACTGTAGGTATTTCTTTGTCCCAGAGACCTTACAGTCTAAGGGCCTGATTTACTAAGTCTTTTCTCCCATTCTGTGTCTATGGGAAAAATGCTTAAGCAAATGATGCCCATAGTTTGTACTTGAGGCAATGGAGGGGGGAGTGACTTGATCAAGGTCACAAGGAATGCCAGTGAGATTTGAACCCTGATTTGCAGCTCTAATCACTAGGCTGCTTCTCCACTCCAAATTTTTGTTATTTATTACATTTATTATATGTTATTTATTTTCATTTATTACATTTGATAAACTGCTTATAGAAGATACAATTGTAGCCCCTGTTCAAGTCACCTTTTGGGCCTGGGGTCACAGGGAGAGGGCTACAGAGCATGCAAGGACCCATAACCATCTCAGATTCCAACATAAGGTGGGAAAAGCTCAGCGTTTTCAAGGCCTTTAGGCTTTTCCCCCTCTGGGGCTCTTCTGCACCCAGCTCCAAGCACACAACCCCCCCCCCCACACACACACACACACACACACACACACACACTCTCCACTCCTGGTCTGCTGTTAAAGAAATGAAGGCTTTCTATAAACTGGAGGCAGATAAACAATAACCAGGACTGTACACCCAAAGCAACAAATTCTGAAAAGCACAAAACAAAGCTCTGTCTCTTTCTCCTCTTTGCACAATCTCGTAGGGGGAGGTACCCTTTCACCCTGGATCCTCTAAGTAACTTCTGGGTAACTGAAATTCCTTCTCCTCTCTGTTCCTCTCTTACTGGAGTCAATGTTTGACCCCGTGGACTTTCCCAGGCAGGATGCCTCTCCTTTGGCACCTCCCAAGTACACTCACACGGTTCTGTGACAGATCCCCTTCTCTCCTGGTTCTCCACAGATGTTGATTCTCTTCAGGAACATTCCTTCCTTCTTTCCTTCCACGCTATCTGGACTCCCAGAAATGTCCCCTCCTATTGTCCTCCCTCTGAGATGAGGCCAGGCCTAACCTCTCCCCTATGTCCCAGCCACCTCCTCCCCATAGCCTTCCCTGTGGAGGGATAGGCCCACTGGTTTCTCTCCGTGAAGAGAATTCCTCAACACTCAACAGAACGCCAGATTGTAGAATCCCTCGCCTTCTGCCTCCTGCATCACATGGTCACAGGAGTTTTGTACACTCACAATACCCCTTCCGTTGGGGAGTGATATATCTTCTTATCTTCTTATATATCTTCTTATCTTACTAACACCACACTGACATCACACAAGGGCAAGGTCTAGCGAGATGTCTGAGGGGATTGTAGACCAGCAGAAGCCACAGGGAAAACTACTTACAGGGACAGAATCTGACACCCTGTTACACAATTAAGCAGTTCCCTTGGTAGTGAAATAGGGAATGGCAGAGAAGAAACCCCATGAATTTCGGGGGTCAAAAAAATTCCCTTTTCATCCAAAATGTCCTTATTTATCTTTGCAAATATTTGATATTATATACCTGTGATCCACTGGATCAATTTTATTTAATCTCAAGTTAATGAAATCTCACTGTCTTTGTCCTATACAATTATCCTTATATCACATGAGTTCTATTTCATTTATTATCATTGAAACATACTTTGGTCTATGTTCTCAAGGTTTAGGATTTTAAAAGTCTCTAGTAGTGTTTGCAAATACACCTTAACAAAATAATCTCTGCCTATCCCTTTTGATTATAAACCATTCTGAGACTTCCTGTTTTTTTGAGTTTGCCTTTTTCATACACAAGAACCAGGAAATATTGTGAAATACACGGGTTGTAGGAAATGTTCTGCCGCTGCAAGTAGCAAGAGTGCAATTGACTACCAAGGCTTCAGAGAACTTCTTATCATTTCCAAATAGCACATCATGCATGGGCATGAGGGATCACAGAAACCAATAAAGGAAAAAAAAGGAGTAGAATCAAAAGTTGCAAGCATTTGCTCTTTGAGAAGCAGCCAGATAAAGACGTGTGACCCTCTATCATCTTCCTTATTACTGCTAAGATATTCACTATGGTAGGGTTCTTGTCCATCACCTGGGGGTGCAGCGCAGCGCACTTGTACCCGGCTGCTCTGCCCCTGCCTCAGCCAGCTGGCACCAGTGTGCCATTAGGGAAACAGGGATGTGTAGTGTCGGCTGGTCCAGACGTTGCTAGTGAAGAGGACTCTTCCCCTCTCCATCTTGTGAGCACAGCACCGAGCATACAAACCTGGGATAAACAGCCTGGTAAATGTTGTCCAGGAGGGGCTAACCGCTGCAACAGCCGCTTTAAATCTCACATTCTCTACCATCGGAGGGCTGGTCATCCAGAACCATCATTTCCCTTTTATGTTGCCTGCCTCTCCTACTATGGGACAATGGGGTGGTTTCATGGGATTGAAAGCTGCTTGCCTGTCACCTCATTGGAGGAGGAGGCTGACTTCCCCTGCTCCCATGCTGCTTTCCTGCCGTTGCTGCTTCTTTGACGGGCAGACAGGGACTGCAGGTTAGTGCTGGTGCTCTCCTCTGAAGAGCATGTTAATGGGTGTTCTCTTTTGCACGATGCAGCTCACCACTGCGAGTAAGATGTCCCACTCCTTTTCCCCTACTGATGCACTTACAACCACGCACGCTGCAAAACATGGGTCCTCCTTTCCTCTGAAGTGCCCCCCCCCTACCCACCCCTCAGATTTCTCCCGAAACTCCCTCTCCCTCGGTCTGGGTGCTATGGCTCAGGCCAGGGAGAGCCAAGAGCCAAAGGGCCAGGGGCATTACTCAAGCCCTCCACTACCTCCTCTTCCTGGGAGGTTCTCCTTAAGCACTGTGTTTTCTGCCTCTTCTACCTACTCAGTGGAAGTCAGCCCACTAGTAACTAGACCCATCGACTTCTCCAAGGCTACTAGCTCTTCTATCTCCTCTGATCCTGGGAGGCCGTGACGTGAGTCTTCTGAATCAATAGGTTCTCGCAGGACCTGCTGCAAACATTTCTCAGGAGGCACAAGGGAAGAGAGCTGTGCTGCTTTTGGCTGCTCCGCTCTTAGTTCTGCCCCTTGCCTCTCCACTGCTAATGCCACCCTACACTGTCTCTGCCTTGTCCTGCCCCTGCCCCTTAGGAATAGAGCCAACAGTGGCCTTCTTCCAGATATTAATTCCTTTAACTTAACAACCTCCCTTATTCCATCCTTAGTCTCTCTGTTGATATGTACTGTAGCTTTCTTAACATTATTTGTTGCATTGTCAAAGTTTGTTGCCTCTGTAAAATCCAGCATCATACAGCCTTCTTTCCCATGCCTTTTCAAATCTAGAAATGAAATACAGCTGGCAAAAAGAAGCACTATTCCTAGCTGCAGATTAAAAACACGATATAGCCTTTATTTCAAGCAACTGTTGCATGTGTAAAATCTATCACTGCAGTGTATACAGAGTACAAAATTTGTTAAGAATGATTACGCATATCTGCTAAATATTTATAGCATGTTCAATATTGTTTTATTATTATAAGCTATGGTAAACGTTTCAAAGCTTTCAAAAATTTCAGTCTTCAAGTACTGTAAATACAAAAAGGGGAATTTAAGCTCTCAAAAATAGGAGCTACGGTGGGGTAGGGGGAATGAAGAAGCTCACATGAAGCTTTGCTGGTGTAGGAGCTTGCCCTGAGTCTATATTAAGTTGCTTCAAATTTTGTTTCTTCCAAATAATGTCTCCAAAGAGGAAAGGGAAAATACAAGTTTAACCTCTGAACTGCCTCATCCCATGCCTACTTTCTTACCAGCATTCCTGGATGTTATGAGGGCAAGGTCCCTGTTGAGGAACCCGGCAGATTCCCTGGGATGCGAGGTTTCGCTAAGCCCTCTGGACCACTGAGACAGAGACGTCTGCTCAAGTCTTCTGAGGAACCCTTGGCACTGAGTGATGACATCATCAAGAGGCCAAAGAAGGGAGCTGAAATTTGGGTTGTTTCTTCCCTGCCCCTTTGCGGTGGTGAAGACAAGCGTGTTTAGGTTTCATTAAGGAAGTAAGGAATGAGGAGGAAGTTATATCAGCTTTGCTGCAACATGAAGGAGGAGCACTGAGATACTACTGGAATTAGAAGTTCAAGCACCAGCTTTCTCAGCGACTCCCAGAGTCACCTCTCAACTGGGTAAGCCTCCTGTGGTCCTTCCCAATGACTACTGGTGAGAATGGATACGTCTTTGTCTGATTGTTCTACTCAAATTCAATCTCTGAGAATCTGAAGTTTTCAATTGCTAATCAACAAGGCATCAATAAGGACTTTACAGATAGGCTGGAGAATCTAGAAAAGGATGTCAACCAAATTAAAATGGTTAATGTGATGTCTGGCCAGGATAAAAATAGTCTCTCCACAGGAAGCTGGAGCAGATGGAGAATCGGGCAAGATCTTTAAACCTTTGTGTGATAAATGTTCCCAAGATTTCTGGTTTAAGTCCATGGGAGACGTGGAAAGAAATATTTTACAGATGTTTGTGGTCTCTCTGTGGAGATGGTTCCCCCTTGCCTAAAATATACAATCTTCTAGTGGAGAAAGTCTCAAGGCCAGGCCTTTGACCAAAGACAAGCTCAAATATCAATGCATGCATGACATTTAACAACCATTTTTGAACAACGTTGTTGGTTTCTTTTGGTTTTCTAGTAGATTTTACAATGAAAATGCAACCGAATTTTTAAAATTCTTCTAAGTTAGTTATGGGCCAAAGATACACAAGAAAGGAGGAAGCATTTCCTAGCTTTATGCCAGGGAATGCAAGCTCATGGAGCTACTTTTCTTTTGGCATCTGTGCAAATGTTTGATTAAATATTCTGGGCTAAATTACATTTTTTTTTTGACCCAGAGCAGTTGAGATATTTGTCTTGAAGCTAAGACTATTGCTAGTTCTACACTGGTAGCGGTGTGGAGATTTTAAGAACATTGTCTCTAATTTTCTAAAGGCCCTGGTGATTCTCTCCACAATTTTAAAATAGATAAAAATGAATATATTACAGTACAAATCTACCAAGTCTAATTGACATGTAATATTCACATAGGAAAATATCACATGGGAGAAAAGCACATTATGAACAGGCTATCGGTGGGCAGTCTCAAAACCCAGTAATTACAATCAATCTTATATAATGATTCCAAATACAAGGTCAGCAAGATAAAATTCTTTTAATGTTTTGCTTTATCTCAACTTGACCAATCACAGTTACATTTCTGCATTTTATTCAAGAACTATAGGTTTCAGATCCTGACTAATCAACTGGTCAGCCTGACCTAGCTTCTATTTGCAATTACCTACAAGCACAACACATTTTATTACTGATAGGAAAAGGTCACACATTATTATATCTATTGTCTACCAATTATAATTATCTTTTATCTTGCCCATGGAGCCAAAATGTCAACTGATGTGCAACCTTGTACAAATTTGTTTACATATCTTTCATTCTTATTATAATCTAAATAGTAGCTTCTATCTTTGTTTATAGCAAACATAGCATAAATCAGGTAAAGAACATTCAGGCCTATCCAGTACCGAGCAGTAGGAAGAGCTGTGTTAGTGCCTACGGCACCCGCGGTTACCGCCCGCACAGTGCAGCTCACCTACCGCTCGATCCTGAACCCTAATTATATGTAAATGTAAACCGCGTCCGAAAAGCCTTAGGCCCGCGCAACCCAGGATACTGGATAGAGCGCCTATACAGTATCCTGGGTGCGCGGGCCTAAGGCTTCACGCCACGCTGGTATCTGTCATTTCAAATGTCATTTGAAATGACAGATACCAGGAAGTTGCTTCGCCGATGTCAGTGTCTGTTCTCCCCTCCTCCCGGAGCAGGGCGCGAAAGGTCGCCTTGCTCCGGGAGGAGGGGGGACACTGACAGCGGCGAAGACAGCGCAGAAGCAACGGCGAAACGACTTTTCAGTGTCCCCCCTCCTCTCGGAGCAGGGCGCGAAAAACCGCCTTGCTCCGGGAGGAGGGGGGACACTGACAGCGGCGAAGACAGCGCAGAAGCAACGGCGAAACGACTTTTCAGTGTCCCCCCTCCTCTCGGAGCAGGGCGCGAAAAGCCGCCTTGCTCCGGGAGGAGGGGGGACACTGACAGCGGCGAAGACAGCGCAGAAGCAACGGCGAAATGACTTTTCAGTGTCCCCCCTCCTCTCGGAGCAGGGCACGAAAAGCCGCCTTGCTCCGGGAGGAGGGGGGACACTAGCAACGGTGAAGCAACGATGAAGCAACTTACTTTTCTGAAGCCATCATCAGGAACACATGCGATCGTAGCTCCTCCCGACCAAGATGGCCGCCTGCACGGGGGAAGCGTGCAATTGGCCGTCTTCAGCGGCCAATTGCACGCTTCCCCCGTGCAGGCGGCCATCTTGGTCGGGAGGAGCTACGATCGCATGTGTTCCTGATGATGGCTTCAGAAAAGTAAGTTGCTTCATCGTTGCTTCACCGTTGCTAGTGTCCCCCCTCCTCCCGGAGCAAGGCGGCTTTTCGCGCCCTGCTCCGAGAGGAGGGGGGACACTGAAAAGTCGCTTCGCCGCTGTCTTCGCCATTGCTTCACCGTTGCTAGTGTCCCCCGTCCTCCTGGAGCAAGGCGGCTTTTCGTGCCCTGCTCCGAGAGGAGGGGGGACACTGAAAAGTCGTTTCGCCGTTGCTTCTGCGCTGTCTTCGCCGTTGCTTCACCGTTGCTAGTGTCCCCCCTCCTCCCGGAGCAAGGCGGCTTTTCGCGCCCTGCTCCGAGAGGAGGGGGGACACTGAAAAGTCACTTCGCCGCTGTCTTCGCCATTGCTTCACCGTTGCTAGTGTCCCCCCTCCTCCTGGAGCAAGGCGGCTTTTCGCGCCCTGCTCCGAGAGGAGGGGGGACACTGAAAAGTCGCTTTGCCGTTGCAGTCTCCGTGGCAACCCCAGTCCGGACATCGGAGGGGGGCTGCAATGTTTTTTTCGCTTTTTTTTTTTGGCTTCGGGAGTAGGGGAGAGGACTGGGGCTGCCACGGAGACCGGCACCCATGATCGCGGCCGGGGCAGGTGAGCGGGGGCTGGGGGAAAGCTTGCCATCTACCCTTACCCCTGCCTCTACCGCAGGGGTCAGGGTAGGCGGTAAGTTTGCAGGTTAAACGCGTGACAAAACGGCAGGGAAAGCTAGCGATAGTTGGGGCGCGGGTTACGGGATGCTAGGGAATAGCTAATTCGCTCGTTTGCATGCAATATCGAGCTAATTCGCTCATTTGCATGCAATATGCATGCCGCGGGCGGAAGGGGTTGCCCGGGGAATTTAGGACGCGGTAGGAGTAGGTTAAAGGGGATTCGGGATCGCAGGAAGGGCTAACGCGGCCGGAACGTGAGTTAAAAGCGGCTTAGGAGCAGGGTAAACGCGGCCGCACTTTACAGGATAGGCCTGATTAATAGCTAAATTGAACTATATTGCACTACATTCAACAGAGAGATACAGTAAAGCTTTTTGACTTCCTCAACAGATCGAAGCATTTGTTCATTCCAGGGTTGCTCCTGCTTGGTTTCTTATTTCTTGTTTTATTAATATCTCCTATGTTTTGATGTTTCCTTCAATTGAGGTCTAATAGGTCTATAAAAAGAATTTGAGTATCTATGTTATATTTTAAATGCTTTATGTTTCTTTCTTTCTTTTGTAAGGACCATGTTGCTTTTGAAATTGTTTTGAGATGTTGAACCTGGGACAAGCTGGGTAGAGTAGGACACTTTCTGGAACTTTATTAGTCCTTTAGCTATTAAATGATCCCTCAGCACTTCTGTGCCAATATTAACCAGATTATTAAAGAACAGCTATACAATAATAGAAATGCAGGTATACTGGATCTTAAAAATAACAGTTTGCAAGGAACAATTACAATTATTATATAATAACAGACCTAGAGAAAGGTATAAAACACAGCAGTTCTACTGCACAGAGAGCCCAGATATTAGTGGAGCACAGAGCAATTAATTAGAAGGAATAGTGAAAGAAAACCAGCAGGTTTTTTTTTTGTTTTGTTTTTTTTTCCCCCCAGAAGAGCACCACAGAAAATTAAGAGTCAGAGCGCTTGAAAGAAGGGAAATTGAGAGACTTTCCTATTTCACAGAGTTCAGAGGCTAAGATTCAAAGCTCTAGTAGAGGAATATTAGAAATACAGAGATCTTTTATGCACAGATTCTCTACTATATAGTAATTCCAATTTAGACTGTCTTATCTGCACAGGAACAGAAGAAGAATCCTCTCTGGGGCTGCCTCAAGCAGTCTGCAATGCCCAGCCAGTTCACTATTTAGCTTCTCTGCCACACCCAATCTGGCTTTAACTGGACACCTTAGGATCCATACGGCCCATCCGGTTCATCCGTATGAATCCTTACGGCCGGATGAATCCATACGGTTCATCCGGCCCTCTCGCTCATCGGCAGGAGCCGGCTTCTTTTTCGTGGCCAAGAAGGACGGGACTCTCCGGCCATGCATTGATTATCGGGGCTTGAATGCGATTACCAAGTGGGATCGTTACCCTCTCCCCTTGATCCCGGAACTGCTGGACCGCCTCCAAGGTGCTCGGGTGTTTACTAAATTGGACCTCAGGGGGGCTTACAACCTGGTGCGCATCCGTCCTGGGGACGAGTGGAAGACGGCGTTCAACACCCAGGATGGGCATTACGAGTACCTTGTAATGCCCTTCGGACTGTAACGCCCCAGTCGTCTTCCAACATCTAATGAATGAGGTTCTGCGAGACTTCCTGAACTCCTTTGTGATAGTATACCTGGATGACGTTCTCATTTTCTCTACGGATTTGGAGTCTCATCGCCAGCACGTGAAACAAGTCCTCCAGGTTCTCCGAGAGAATCACCTGTACGCCAAGATGGAAAAATGTACCTTCGAGGTAGAATCCCTGCCTTTCTTAGGTTATATTATCTCCTCTACCGGGTTCCGTATGGATCCAGAGAAAGTAGCAGCCATCACCCAGTGGCCCCAGCCCAAGAGGCTTAAGGCCCTCCAGCGATTTTTGGGCTTCGCGAATTTCTACAGGCACTTCATTCCAGGCTACTCCCACCGGGTGGCACCACTCACAGCTCTGACCCGCAAAGGCGCTGACGCCAAGAACTGGCCGGAGGCCGCTGTCTCTGCGTTTGCCGATCTCAAGAAGGCCTTCCTTTCGGATGTCTGCCTCCGGCACCCGGACCCCTCCAGACCCTTCATAGTGGAGGTCGATGCCTCCAGTGTCGCCGTGGGAGCTGTATTGAGTCAACACTCGGACTCGGGGAAACTCCTACCCTGCTCCTACTTCTCGAGGAGGTTTTCCCCAGCTGAAAACAACTACTCTATTGGGGACAAGGAGTTGCTGGCTATTAAGCTCGCCCTGGAGGAATGGAGGCAGTGGCTTGAGGGGGCTTTGCATACCACCACGGTTTTTACTGACCATAAAAACCTTGAGTTTTTGTCGCAGGCCCAACGTTTGAACCCCCGCCAGGCCCGCTGGGCCTTGTTTTTTAGCCGATTCAATTTCGTCCTGCAATATCGACCAGCGGCCAAGAACGTCCGGGCGGATGCCCTCTCCCGGACCTCATGTAACAAGGGGGATCCAGAGCCACCTCAATTTATCTTGGATCCAAGTAGGGTCCGCCTTTCAGCCCTGACGGTCCTCACCCAGGATAGAACCGTAGTCCCTCGCAAGGATCGCCTCACGGCACTTCTATGGGCTCACGACTCCCTCATCGGAGGGCACGCTGGACGTGAGAGAACATTAGAACTCCTCAACCGGTATTATTGGTGGCCCAATCTCCGGCGGGATGTCGCCACTTACGTGCAATCCTGCCCTACCTGTGCTCGCCAGAAACCCAGCCCGGGGCCTCCTTGTGGTCTCCTCCAACCACTACCTATACCCACGGAACCCTGGACACATTTAGCCACGGATTTTGTGGTGGACTTGCCACCCTCCAGCGGCCATACTGTAATCTGGGTGACGGTAGACCACTTTTCAAAGATGGTGCATTTGGTTCCCCTTCCGAAGCTCCCATTAGCTCCCGAACTGGCTCTCCTTTTTGCTCTGCACATTTTTCGCCTGCACGGCCTTCCCCAGGAGGTCGTCTCGGACCGAGGACCCCAGTTCGTGGCCCGTTACTGGAGAGCTCTCTGTAAATGTTTTAAGGTAAAACTCAATTTCTCCACGGCCTTCCATCCGCAGAGCAATGGACAAACAGAGTGGATGAATCGTACCCTGAAATCCTATCTCCGCTCTTTCATAAATGAGAAACAGGATAATTGGTCCAAACTACTGCCCTGGGCTGAGTTCGCCTACAATAATCAGGTCCACACGGCTACTGGTATGTCTCCTTTCCAACTGGTATACGGGAAGCCCCTAAGACCGCCACTCCCTCTCGACACTTCTAGTGCCTCGCCAGCTGCCCAAGCCACAGCCCGGCAGTTTCAAGTTCTATGGCATGGAACCCAACGCAAATTACGCCAGGCTGCTGCCTCCGCCAAGCAAGTGGCCGACCGCCACCGACGGCCAGCACCAGCCTACCAGCCCGGAGATCGGGTGTGGCTCAATACCAGGAATATTCATCTCCGCCTTCCTTCCCGGAAATTTGCCCCCCGGTTCTGCGGCCCGTTTCGAGTGGCCGAGAGAGTGGGCCTAGTATCCTACCGACTAAGACTGCCATCCACATTTCGGATCCATGACGTTTTTCATGTGTCCCTACTCAAACCCGTGGTTTTTTCCCGATTCCACCGCACATCTCCGGATCCCGTGGCTGCACCCATAGATGATGATCCGACATATCAAGTACGGGAAGTTGTGGACATCTGCTTCCATAACCGCAGGTGGGAATACCTCCTAGCCTGGGAGGGTTGTAGCGACGAGAATAATACGTGGGAACCCAGCCGCAACATCCTTGACAAGAGCCTTTTGCAGCAGTTTCATCAGGACCATCCAGGAAAACCAGGTCCTCTCAAGAGGGGCTGTAAAGGGGGAGGTACTGTTGCGGTCTCCACCGCTTCCCCTTCCCTTACCCTGAACAGGGCTCACCTCCACGACTGGAAACGCCGTGTTCCGCACGCCCGGGACCCCTGCAGCTCCGCCGGCTCCTCATGGCGTCCGCCATTGCTTGCCCGTCTCCCCGCTGCCTCGCGCGCGCGTGAGGACGCACACTATGTGTGCACAGCTCCCGGAAGTCTGGCCCCGCCTATGCTAACTACGCCACGCCCTAAGACTGATTTAACCGGACGCCTTCTCCTTGCCTTGCAACGAGGTTCACTACTGCCTAGTAGTTCTGAGTTGCGCTTTCGTCTGTTCCTCGCTCCTGACCTAACCGTTGGATTGCCTTGACTCTGCTTCAGCTTGCCGCCTGCCTCTGACCTCGGACCGTCCCTGACTCTGCTTCAGCTTGCCGCCTGCCTCTGACCTCAGACCGTCCCTGACTTTGCTTCAGCTTGCCGCCTGCCTCAGACCCTGGTCCGTTCCTGGCTCCGCTTCAGCCTGCTCCGGTTCACAACCAGCTGCAGGCCCCGTTCCAGTCTTCAGCCTGCTCCGGTTCACAGACAGCTACAAACTCCGTTCCAGTCTTCAGCCTGCTCCGGTTCACAGCCAGCTACAAACTCCGTTCCAGTCTTCAGCCTGCTCCGGTTCACAGCCAGCTACAAACTCCATTCCAGTCTTCAGCCTGCTCCGGTTTTCAGCCAGCTGCTGCTGCTCAAGTCCCAAGGTGCCAGAACCCTATGGCCTCCTCCTGGGGGGTTCGGGGTACCCGGGTGAAGCTCTTGCGCTGGACTCTATCCTCTCTGGTTTGCTTGGTTCTCTGTTGCTGGACTCTCTCGCTGGTTCTCAAGTCCCAAGGTGCCAGAACCCTATGGGCTCCTCCTGGGGGGTCCTGGGTACCCGGGTGAAGACCTTGTACCATACTCTATTACTATTGGACTTCCTAGCTTTCTGAGTCTTGGCTCCGCCTCCCAACCTACCTCGCCTCTCCTAGTAGGTTGGCCCAAGGGTCCACTATTCTACCGCAGAACCTGGCTGCAACACCCTAGTCTGTCTTGGCCCGCTGCCTTCCCCACCTTCAACCCCTGTATCGCGGCGTATACTTCACTATCACTGATAGGCATGTTCAGTGCTGCTAACTGATCTGCAGCTCCTGAAAGAACTGCTCTGTGGCGGCCGGGTCAAGGATTTTTTTTAGCATACAGCAATTTTAAAAATATTCCAGGAACCTAGCTGATATGTCTTCTGCTGTCGTTCTGTGTCCTCCATCCCGCCCCCGTATACCGGTGATGACCGTCCGCTGATTTCGTACCAAGTTAGCTAGCATTCTACTCGCTTTATTGCCATACTTACGTAGCTGAAACTGATAATACCTCCGAGATTTAGAAGCTCTCTGGTGTAGTAAAGAATTGAGTGTGGCACGCGCTTGATCCATCAGGTCTTTATCAGTTAGCGACAAGGTGTGCCTGTGTTGATGCTGCGCCTTTTTTTAGCATGCCAGTGAGGCGCAGAATTTCCGCATTGCATTGTCTGTTTACTTTGGCAACATAGGCTATAATATGACCGCGCATCACTGTCTTCCCAGCCTCCCAAAGGACTCCTGGGGAGATCTCTGGGGAAGCGTTGAACTCCATATATTCCTTCCACTGAGCCTGCAAGTGAGCGTGAAACTGTTTATCCAAAAACAAGTCAGGACGCGTGCGCCATGAAAAAGGACCCTGGGGTCCTCGCTCCCCTTTTAGCGTCGTAGTCACCGGGGCATGGTCTGAAAATGAAATAGCACCTATGTTAGCATCCACAACCCCGGAGAACATGCCTTCCAATACTAATAAATAATGTAGGCGGGAATACGACTGATGTGGGTTAGAGTAAAAGGTAAAATCTAACTCATTGGGGTGCAAGATCCGCCATACATCCAACATAAGGAGTTCCTGACATAAAAGGTTTACCCCTAATTTAGAGTCATTGGTCACAATGGCCTTAGGTGGCTGGCAGTCGAGTTGTTTATTTGCCACTGGGTTGAAATCCCCCACCCCCACCTACCACCAAAATATGTCCAGAAAATCTTGTCAAGATGCCCACCAGCCCTGTAAAAAACTTGTGAGAGTATACATTAGGAGCATAAAGGTTGCAAAAAACACCACCCGCTGTTGATAAAGGACTCCAGCAGCTGCCACATAGCGCCCCTCTTTATCATGGCACACCCGGGCAAGTTGGAAAGGCAATTGTTTGTGTATGAGAATAGCAAGTGCCCGGTTATGGGCAGAAAAAGATGAATATAGGCACCGCCCCACCCAGTCACGTTTTAGTTTCCCATGCTCTACATCATTCAGATGTGTTTCTTGAAGAAACGCTACCTGTAAGTGTTGGCGTCTCAGCATAGAAAGCAATGTAGACCTCTTTATTGGGGAGTGGATACCATCCACATTAAGGGACGTAATTTTAACCGTTGCCCACCCAAGGGGGTCTCTGCCCCCAGCTTTAAACTTAATATAGAGCAATCCTGGGGCTCCCTAGCCTGAGCCCCCAGATCCAGCAAATCTAAACCATATAGTATTGTTCCATGGTCTCTGTCCCTTCCCCCACTCTGGCCATCCCAACCAACCCTCTCACCCCAACTCCCCTCCCCCCCTGCATAACCACATCCCCATCCACAGCCACATCCATACTGCCATGCAAACACCACAAATGCCCCAAGAGGCCCGGGGACCTTCCCAATCCGGAACCATTCCTTCCAAACGGAGATAGGTACTCCCCCTCTGACCCCCCCTCCTTGTCCCCCCAGCTTAAGATCAACATAGAACCTGTAGATCCTCCAATGGATTCAGTTCCGCCAGGCCCAAGCCAAAGACCCTACTATACCATAAGGTTCAAAGGGCCTGGCACAGTAACAGTCTCGAAAAGAGAAGAAAAACAGGAAACTGTAAGGACCATCGAAAACATACTCCAGCACGTGCAGCAGCCAAGAACTCAGTGAGCTACGAGCTCTATCCACACTCGACGGCAACTGCCAGCCCTCATCGCTGCTCATATCAATTGCACATGCTGTGACATTTCACACACTTTCCAGATAACATTATTTAAGCCACTCCAGGATTACCTAGCGTTTCCAGGAAGGTTGAGGCTTCCACCTTCAGGTTAAGGTAAAGCACCCGGTTGTCGTGGTGCACCCTCAGCTTCGCCGGGTATAGGCGGGCAAAACGGATTCCCCTTTTGTAAAGATCCGAACAAGCCGGTAACATTTGTTTCCTCTGCATTGCCGTAGCTGCGGAGAAGTCATTGAAGATCAATATTTTGTGGCCTTGATATTCCACCGAGGACTTCTGACGGAAAGTGCGGAGCAGCTGGGTTTTGTGTGTCCAACTGAGAATGCGCGCCATAACTGGTCTGGGCCTGGCCGATGTCTCGCGGGGCGATCCCACCCGGTGAGCCCGTTCACACCACAGCTTTGTCATAGAAACATAGAAATGACAGCAGAAGAAGACCAAATGGCCCATCCAGTCTGCCCAGCAAGCTTTCTCTTTATTTTTTCTCCTCTCTCATACTTATCTGTTACTCTGGCATTTAATAACCTTTTGGTTCTATTTCCCATCCACCCCCAATTAATGTAACCTTTTGGTTCTGTTTCCCTTCCACCCCCGCCATTAATGTAGAGAGCAGTGCTGGAACTGCTTCTAAGTGAAGTATCTAGCTTAAATGGTTAGGGGTAGTAACCGCCGCAATAAGCAAGCTACTCCCACGCTTATTTGTTTACCCAGCCTGTGCAATTTAGACCTTGGTGGTTGTAATCTGAATATAAATCCACCTTTCTTCATTCCCCCCCTGCCGTTGAAGCAGAGAGCTACTCTGTATATGCATTGAAAGTGAAATATCAGGCTTAATTGATTCAGGGTAGTAACCGCCATAACAAGCAAGCTACACCCATGCTTATTTGTTGACCCAGACTGTGTAATTCAGTCCTTGTTGGCTGTTGTCTGAATATAAAATCATCTTTTCTTCATTCACCCCTGCTGTTGACGCAGAGAGCTTCGCTGGATATGCATTGAAAGTGAAATATCAGGCTTAATTGATTCAGGGTAGTAACCGCCATAACAAGCAAGCTACTCCCCGCTTTTTTGTGAATGGAAATCCTTTTATCCACATTTCCTCTTGCCGTTGAAGCATAGAGCACTGACGTAGTCGCATTAACCGTGTGTATGTCTATTGAATAAGGGTATTATCTCCAGGTATTAGCTGGCTTTCCCACAAGCCACCCTCTCTTCATTCACATCCTCTAGACCAGGGGTCAGGAACCTTTTTGGCTGAGAGAGCCATGAACGCCACATATTTTAAAATGTAATTCTGTGAGAGCCATACAAGACCTACCAAATTAATTTACTACAACCCCCACTCTCCTGACGCCCCCCAAGACCTGCCAAAAGTTCCTGGTGGTCTAGCGGGGGTCCAGGGCTCGCAGACAAATCTTTAATAAAAAAAGTAAAAATCTAACAAAACCCCCCACCCTCCTGATGCCACCCTAGACCTCCAAAATTAATTTACTACAACCCCCCACCCTCCTGACCCCCCCAAGACCTGCCAAAAGTCCCTGGTGGTCCAGCGGGGGTCCAGGAGCGGTCCGGGAGCGATCTCCTTGACTTGGGCTGTCGGCTGCCAATAGTCAAAATGGCGCTGACGGCCCTTTGCCCTCACTATGTCACTGGGGTCGACCAATGGCAGCGGTAGCCCCTGTGACATAGTAAGGGCAAAGGGCCGTCGACGCCATTTTGATTACTGGCAGCCGACAGCCCAAGTCCAGGAGATCGCTCCCGGACCGCTCCTGGACCCCCGCTGGACCACCAGGGACTTTTGGCAGGTCTTGGGGGGGTCAGGAGGGTGGGGGGTTTTGTTAGATTTTTACTTTTTTTTATTAAAGATTTGTCTGCGAGCCAGATGCAGCCATCAAAAGAGCCACATCTGGCTCGCGAGCCATTGGTTCCCGACCCCTGCTCTAGACTTTATGGATCCACAGTGTTTATCCCACGCCCCTTTGAAGTCCTTCACAGTTTTGGTCTTCACCACTTCCTCCGGAAGTGGCTGGAAGGCTTCGCTAACTTCCGGTTGAGTCGGGAGTAAATCATCCCCTGAAGAAGCTGCGGCGAAACAGGGATCTTTGTTGGGAAGTGGTGGATTGCTCCCATATAAAAACAATACGTGGTGGAGCATGTTCAGATGAAGATAGTTTAAAGTTTTAGTAAAGATTTATTCTGAGATACTATAGAGGGGTGAAAGTGGGACGTGGAAAGTTTCAGATAAGAGGTGTTTACAATAAATTGTAGAGGGGTGAAAGTTATTAGGAGGGTGGCATTGTCCTTACAATTTGTGGGTGTTAGCAGGGTGATGTTCTTATGTGTGTGGTGGTTTTAGTGGGTGGGGAGTGTGTGTAGTATGAATGATGAGTATGTTTGGAATGGGATATTTTTAAGGTGTTAACTGCTAGTTCATTGGTGCTATGGTGGGGTAGTAATGCATTTGATGTTGCATATGTCTTTGTATTAATGATGTACTAATAGATACATTTGTGAAGCTTATATGTATGTAAGTACGTTCACACATATTTTTAAATATATTGATAAATGTGTCATTGGTAAATGATGTAAATTGATAAAGCTTACAGATTGATGATATGGGATTCCCTATGTATGTGTGTATTGAATTTATTTATTTATTTATTTATTTAAAATTTTTATATACCGACGTTCATCCGGGATATCACATCGGTTTACAGTGTAACTGAAACAGGCGCCTGGGATGGCGGTTTACATCGAACAGATATAACGAATTTAACATATGAACAAATGAGGAGGGGGAAAAGAGGAGGGAAATAATTAAACAAAACTTATGAGCAAAATTTACAAATATATATAGAGTATCACTATGTACAAAGTATTCATAAATACAGCAATGCCATGGAAATACAATTGTGTAGAGTTATACGGGAGGAGGGGGGATGGGGAGGGGGTGGGGGTGTAGGAGGGGAGGAGGGGTGGATGGGGTAAAAGGAGAAGGCGAGCTGAGAAATCAGGAGAAGGTAAGAGGACTGAACAGGAAGGGGGCGAAGGAGGAATTTAGAGGTGGGAGTGAGGAATGGGGGAGAGGGAAGGAGAGTATGGGTGTGAGTGTGAAAGTGGGGGAATTAGGTGTATGCTTTGGTGAAGAGCCAGGTCTTTAGCTTACGTTTGAATGTTTTTGTGCATTCTTCTTGTCGTAGTTCGACAGGCATTGCGTTCCAAAGGGTGGGCCCGGCGATAGAGAGCGCTCGGGCTCTCGTGGAGGTAAGTTTGTAATGTTTGGGAGAAGGTGTAGGCATGGAGGCGAGGTGTTGGTGTCTGATGGGCCTGTTGGATTGGTGGAGGCGGAAGGATTCGTTGAACCAGTTCATTTCAGGGTTGTATAAAGCCTTGTGGACAAGGGAGAGAGTCTTATATTGGATGCGTGATGCAATTGGGAGCCAGTGTAGGTCTTTTAATACCGGTGTGATATGGTCATTTCTGCGTGAGTTAGTCAGGATCCGGGCTGTTGTGTTTTGTAATATTTGAATGGGTTGAATGGCATTGTTCGGTAGGCCAAGGAGAAGAGCATTACAATAGTCGGTTTTGGCAAAGATGGTGGTTTGAAGAACTGTGTGGAAGTCGGGGGGATGTAGTAGGGGTTTTAGTTTTTTTAGGGAGTGTAGTTTAAAAAAGCCCTCTTTTAGTATATTGCTGATGAATTTCTTAAGCGTGAGATGGTCGTCAAGGATGACACCCAGATCACGGACTTGCTGGGCGAATGGTGTATGAATAGGAGGGGGGGTTAGGATGATTTTGGGGTGAGATGAGCATGATTTCAGTTTTAGTAGTGTTAAGAGCTAAATGGATGGAAGCTAAAAGCTTGTTTATGGATTGGAGCGTATCATTCCAGATATCCATAGCTTTTGGTAGGGAGTCAGTGATGGGTATGAGCAGCTGAACATCATCAGCGTAGACAAAGTGAGGCAGCTTGAGACTAGAGAGGAGGTCACAGAGGGGTAGCATGTAAATATTGAAGAGAGTTGAGGACAGAGCTGAGCCTTGTGGTACACCCTGATTGAGGTGGATAGTTTTGGATTCGTGATTTCCTAGTTGGATTTTGAAGTTTCTGTTACTGAGGTAGGAATTGAACCAGTTATGGGCAATACCTGTGACGCCAATTTCAGTTAAGCGTTGTAGGAGAATTGAGTGGCTGATGGTATCAAAAGCGGAGGAGATGTCAAGGAAGGCGAGAATAAAGGATTGCCCTTTGTCAAATCCTTTAAGAATATGGTCTGACAGGGAAAGTAGAAGTGTCTCAGTGCTGTGGGATTTCCGGAAACCGTATTGAGCAGGTGCAGCTGTCATATCTTCGACAGATTGGACAGATTACGCCAGGTCCAAGGTAAATTTATTTTATTTTATTTAGATTTTTTCTATACCGGCATTCGTGAAAATGTCACATCAAGCCGGTTTACAATAAACAATGGGGTGATAACCGGAACAGAGAACGAGATAATATGTATTAAACATACTATAGATGCAGTTACAATAAAACAAGGAGTCATACAACTAGGAGCAGGAAGAAGAAAAGATAGTAACTTTAACATAGTATATTAACCCGTAAAATGGTAGAATTTCCAAAAAGGGAAGTGTGTGATTTACAATGAATTGTTCAATTCAAATAGATGTAGTTTTTAAATGAAGAATGTATTAGAGAACCTCTCATTGTGGATAATTCACAACTAGTTTCTCACTCACTTAGAGACTCCAAGAGACAACTAGTCATTTTGTGACAGCTGCAAAATAATTCAGATTAATGATAAATCTTAGGAAAATGAAACTTCTTTAATAACCATCTAATAGACAAAATGAGTATTGAACCTGAATTCTTGTGAGTGGAGAGCCCATCCAATGTGGCAATACCTTTATATATTTATGAGGTACATTTGCTAGTGGTAACCCTTCTGATGCAGAGTTTGTATATCTTATGCAGTCAGCATCCAAAACACTTGGAAGGCTATCAGAGTGGCTCTGAAATCAGCCAGCAGCCCAAAACAGCAACTAGAATGCTGTGCTGTCGACTGTGCTTATGTATTTCAAGAAGGAATATCCCTACATAAGTGAAATATAAAATAAATAATAAACTGATATTCTAAACTAGGGATGTAATTTGGCCGAACCTTTTGGTTCAGCCTTCGTTATCAGCCCGCCACGGGAAATTTCATTATCCCACAGTTCGGGCCTTTTTTTTTATTCGGCCACTCCGAATTTTGGGGTTAGCGCACACTAACATTTTGTCGAATACACATCCCTATTCTAAACTGCCTTTTCAAATTT